>NC_079333.1:71353202-71653997 GCF_029582105.1 Oenanthe melanoleuca | reverse complement strand
AAAATAAATCAAAACTAGATTCTTTTTCTCAACTGAATTAGTAATTTTGAGCAAACCCTGGCAGTGGCTGCACATCCTTGGAGTGGAGGAAAAGGTGAAACTGCAAAAGCAGAAGAGAAAATGGAAGGACACAGGTGCAAGAAAGTAGAGAGAAGGAACAAGAGTCTTGGCTGCAGATTGACCCATGGAAGCACAGCTTTATTTTGCCTGTTTCAGGACTGACTCTTGCACTGAATACTATTTTCTGTATCATCTAGACATTAATGATATACATCATATAAACATCTAAGTAGGATAAGCATATGCAACACAGATGGCTCTTGCTTGAGATCACCCACAATTAATTTGAGGTGCTTGTTCCTCATCATCTGTCTTCTAAGTTTTCTATATCTCTGGATCTGTCTTGCTTTAATTGATATAATCATAGGTATCTTGCAATTTGAAGTGATATATTTTGTCTGAGATATTCACAGGCATTACAAAAGATGTAAGACCTACAGAAGTCATGCCCATACACCAAAAGTGGTACTAGTGAGCTATGCTTAGATAGCTAAATCTCATCTCCTACCCCATGATTTGAACACTTTCTTGAAGAGAATAAATCTAACATTCACTTTAGAAATTTCAACTTTTTAGGCCCATGTAAGTCTTCTATTCCTTATAAACAAGAGGGAATTAAATAGCAAAGATGGGAAAGAGATACTCAATAGCTGTGATTCTATAATATGCTTCTTTTTCAACTAGCTGGGAAAGACTTTAGCTCAGGACATGTATTTATGAACATAAATATACCTACAATATATATTATATGCAAATATATTGTGCCAAACTTAACTAAGAACCTGTCCCACTGTACTCATTCAGGTTTTTATCTGACATACACACATTGGTGTGTTTATATGCAGCATGAGTGGTTTATATGCTTGAAGTTAATCATATGTGTAATATGTTGCAAAACTGAGATCACAGTAAACACTTCTGTTCAGAACCTGTTTTGTTGAAATCTAAATTAGGATAAGGAATCTAGTAGATTGAACTATAGCTGTAAAAAGCAACATTTTGTATAAATTTCATGTTCAGTGACAGGGTCAGAGTTCTTCACAATACACTAAAATTTATCTCCTCTTACCACTGAATGCAAGTGCAAATTCCATGAGACAAAAATGGTCACCTATTCCATTTTTTGATACAAATTTCAGTTTCATAGGTGCTTTAATTATATTAGGTAAGCTTAGAAATGAAAGTATTTTCAAAGTTTTACATATTTTTAAAAAGCATGAATCAGTTCCTCAGCAAGTCAGACACCCATTTCTGAGTTCATTTGTCAGGAGGATCTGATGCTCTTTGTAAATCATCATTTCTGTGAAGATGAATAATCTTTCTTCCTGCTATGATATTTCAATTCTTCCTTGTTTCTCTAATTAACTTGTTTAAATGAATGTTACTTTGAAATGTTCTTTATTGAGACTCATACTCTAAGTCTTTATGAAATTCCTGGTTAAAGACTGTATATATCATCATAATTTTATGTCACAGAGGTTCTGATCCTATCGGGAATTCCTCATGGAGTTAAATAGTCACAAATATTCTGTTATTTAATTGCCTTTTCTCAAATTTATTTTTACAGGAACAGATGTTATTTTTTTCCAAGTATACACTTAGGGCTAAATCTTCCTTTGGGGCCAAATCAACCAAAAGGTTATTACATAGTGTGAAAGAAAACATTTCCAAGGCACTAAATAACAGTATAGTTAATCTCAACATCAACAGAATGAACGTTGTATACACAAATGGTTCCAATAAAAACATGGATACATTTTTATTATCAGAAGCAGTTACATTAGCTGCATGAACTTCTCTAAGATGATGTATTTGTACTGTTGGAACGGAGCCATATCTAATGTTACAAATGCACTCCAGGTGTTAGAAGTAAAATTCTGCTCAGGAATTTACCCAGAACTAGTAGAAACAAGAGGAGATGGATAATTTCCTGTATTACTTGGACAGATGTTTTGGTCTAGCTGCTCTGGAAGCTTGTGATTTTCATTTGTGTCACCACAACGGCTATAACCTCGAGGGTACACAATGAATTGCCAGTCAAGATCTAGAAAAAATTAATTTATCAGGTCAGAGCTCCATACTGAGAATTAAGAGAAAAATGGGTGAATCTAATATCTAGGCACCTTTATAGAAGAGATCATCTATTACTAAGAGTCTCCTAACTGCAGAGTTATTTGGAGAAAAAATTTGCAAACATGAAAAAAAAAAAAACCAAAGGGAGTTCAATCTATCATTTTATTACACTTGTGAGTTGGGGAGATGGACTATTTCCTCACTTTTGTAAGACAGTGTTGGGTATTTTGAAAAACAAAATGCACTATTTGCAGAATACAAGTGTGCAAGTCAAGACTGGTTTTAGTATTCTTCAAGTAGGTGTGAGGTGGCAAAATACACAGCCAAGTAAATATTAATTGATCATCAGTTGCTCATATTGTCTTACAGAAATAGCCAACCTGTGGCAACAAACAGCCTCAAACCTACACTGAAGCTCCAGCTCATAGGAGTCATTAAAATACAATAGGCAGAGAAAATTTGTATGGTTCAGCTCATTGTGCAAGTGTGCACATAGAAGGCACCCATCACAGAAACAGACTGGCATGGAAACAGCAATTTATTGCAAATCTTGGTACACTGACAAGCAACTGACTCTTTGAAGAAACCATCCAAAAGGACCTTATATATAAAAAGTCAGTGTTCCATCATCAAACTCTCGAGTAACTGCCAGAGGAAGAAGCTGATACCTTTATTCATATTTTCAGGGGACAAAACACTCTACTTGATATGATAATAAAATTTATAGTAAAGCTGTGCTTTATGCGAGCCTCCTGTTTTCACTTGTATGTAATAGTCTCATATTTTTTTCCTCCGTGACTGGACTTTTCATATAACTTTCCTTACACTGGAAATACAGCCAGTCAAGGGCATCAACACCTAAAATCAAGATCTCATATTTTAGGCAGTCAGTCATCTAGAATCCTGCAGTAGTCAGTAAGCTCCTGCTGCAGTGTATTGAGAGAGCAAGGCACAGCTAATAGAAGCCTAAGTAAGAACTGAGTCCAAAACTGTTCCCAAAACAATTATCACAGGGAAAGCCCTCTATTTACTATTTCACTGAATTTCCAAAGAAACAGAATTATGCTTATGAACATGCTTGGAGCTGTCCCAATTTAAAAATTTCACTATTTGTTTCCCATCTAAATGGATTCCATTAAGAAGCAGGAATGGGGAGAATAATATTTCTTAACTTGTGCCTTGATTTTAGGGGCCTAAGACTGTTGAAGACAATAATTCATTCCTTGGAAACTCAGTCTTATGGCTTCTCTTTAATGCTTCCAGAGGGAGGAATTATTCCCTGACTTAGATTTCTAATGTTAGATGGACTGGATCTTATTTTGGGAACGACTTACCTATCATCATCTTTTTATACATAAATATTTTATTAGGTGATGAACTATGCCTTAGACCAATATATTTCTTCCTAATGACAGCAAAGACAACTTCAGGTAACCGACTTTGATGCATATACCTGCTCTATAAATTTGGTCAATGAATATCACCTTAGATGTTATTCTTCCTCTGTCTCTTCAGAGTTCATAATATACATCAGCAACAGTTTCCTGTAGCTGTGGACATTTTCTTTCAAAGGGAAAAGTAGAAAGGGTGTTTTATTCTGTCATAATTAGCAATATAAATTGCCATATCTGGAATAAGGGCCAGATGAGCTCCCTAATGGCAATACTGAATCTCTCTGGCTACCATAATGTTTCATTATGCATTATATCCTAAAGTGGATGGATGGGGAGTACACCATGATCTGTTGGAGGTCAGGGCATAGTGGTAGGAATCAGGAGACCCAACTAACTACATACTGAAGACCATACTGAAGAAGAAAGCTTTCCTTTTCTCTGTCCACCTTTACGAAAAAAGAAAAGCAGGAACTGCAACATTTTCTGGAACCAGATCCTGTCAATCTGCATTAGGCATCCTCAGCATAAGAAATGTGTAAGGCATTTGAGCAGAAAACCTGATGATTCAGACCCTAAACTTATTTCTTGACATATTCCTGCTCAATGTGAAAGGCTGATGTTTAAATAGAGCAATATCTGAGATATCTGTTAGTTTTCAAAATATCCACTTAAGGCTATCAGGTTTTGCTGATGATGTATGGGCCATTCTTTGATTTCTTGAGGTGAAGACTGGAGGTTAGTTAAGGTCACCCTAAGATCTAATAGGCTACCTCAGGATAACTCAGATGTAATAAGATACTCCAGCTGAGGATACTTGATTAAATTGTAGACTTCAATTGATTTTGACACCTGTTTAGCATGTATACAGCTAAATCTAGGCATCTTAATCTGACATTCAGAAGAACAGAAAAGTGTGTTATTTTCAAATTTAGATAACTACAGAAGCTTGCACTGAGTCCAATCCTAGATTCTTGTATCTTAAAGTTTTATGTGTAATACTAATTCTGTATTGAGTTACATTTTGTGGTCTTTCTATATAACTGTTCTTAGTACCACACATGATGAGTGAATTCATTAGGGAAACAATGCAAAAGAAGATGGACAGCCAGATTGTAATTCTAGGTGAAGAACTTCCCTTAAAATATATGGCCTCAGCACATTCTTCTTAAACTTGGCAACAAACTGTATCATCATAGGGGCTATCTATTAAATCAGTTAGGTTTCAATTTATCATACTTTCCCTAATTCAGCTTTTTCACTGACCTTTGAGAGAAGTTAATCCATCATGACCTATGCAAACACACTCCCTGTCTTTATCTCAGGGACTAACCTCACTAAAATCTAGTTAGAACAGGGCTGTGACAATATATTGCCCACTCCTTAATTTCATGGGAATTGACAAATTTTCATCTTCACCTCCTTCCTTTTTGGGGAAAGGGCCTTGAATGTTTTCTGAACAGAAATAAAATAGGTTTCCTGCTTTAGACTTTAACTCTTCTTCCCCAGCAGAAAGAAAAATATTAAAATGGAAAATAGTGCTAAACCACTTTAGCACAATGTTTAACATGTTAGGTATTTCACTAACTCACTTCCTATTAAAACTGATTAGAATTTACAATGTGTGTTAGATTAGGAGAATGAAGAACACTTTTCACACCACACTTTCAAACTCTTCTGTTATTTCTCCACTTAATATTCTGCTTTAGATTATGTGGACCAATCCTCATTGTAGACTCAAGTACTTCCTCAGAACCTTCCTTTGACAGTAATAAAACCTAACTGCATTTACCAGAGAGGATTTAAATATCAGGACTAGAGCCAAACTAGCAGAATTCTTATTTGTTATTCCAGATGTGCAGTTTCTCAGAGAGTTTACTCTTCCTTTTGTCTACAAGCATTTACAAGTTTTTTACCTGCAATAATTTCTAGAGTTAAAATACATGGGAAGGAAGGCTTATATTCTATTTGATATAATTTCATTTGTCTACCTTCTTGAGAATTCTTGATAAATAAACAAACAAACAAATAAATAAATAAATAAATGTCATAACACAAGGAATACTCCTTCCAGGAAATTATGAACTAGCAGGAAATTATTGACCCATTGGTAGGTCTCTATGACAAACATATGAAACTTCTATAGTTTCAACAATGTTAACAAGTGCTTGCAAACATTCTATCCATCTTTCATGGAATTTCATTACTTTAGCACTTGTCTTTCCCAGAATTGTTAACTACTATTTAATTGAGTATTTGATTTAGAAATCACAGCGTTTCTTGTAAATAGACAAATCTGCATCTAAGTAAGAAATGGTGAAATTGAGTAAATATCCACAATATGCACTCCATCACTCCAATCAAATCATAAGCATCCCTAATTTAAACATAATCAAGTGTTTCTTTTGTCATCTTTGTGATACAAAGCCTAAAATCAATTTTACCCATCAATGGGACATTGAAGAATTTCATCTGAACAATTTCACAGTAGATGATTTTTTTAATTTATTTTTTTACATAAGTGCAAGTAAAATCTGTCTCTAGACTCAATACTTCCTGCAGGGACTTTCTCTGACACAGATATAACTACATGCCCATACCTTTCTCAATCAGTAAGATACCAGAATTTGCATGGTCTATTCTACTCCATTTCTGCATATTGCTCAGTTGTAAGACCAGTTTCCTGGATGGACCAACATGGAGGGGTTTTTTGTTAGACCTATATGTGAAGCTGTGTGTCTATATATGTGTGTGTGTGTGTGTGTGTGTGTGTGTGTGTGTATAAAACTTTTGTGCTGTCCCCAGTAAATTTTTAATTCCAATCCTAGCGTCAACAAAAATGTTGAAAAGGTTTTTAAAAAGATACTGTTTCTGGGCTTTGTAAATGTAGGAAATGGAGAAAGGAGGAAGAGCCTCTCTGATGGAAAAGCTGAGGCAGGCACAAATACCCTCTTCATGAAGGTTCATACCTTAGATACATCTCAGCTGATCTCTGATGCACACTGGCACATAACCCTGGAGTTTTGATTCCTGGGTCATGAGAGCTCTTTGGGATACATAAGAAGATTTCATCTGTGTGGATGACAGTGTGAAGAAAGCACATAGCCCTGACAGAGGCTAAGGATGAACCCCTGCCTGCAATCCTTGAGCCCTTTTGGTTGCTGGGTCAGATGTCACCTAGACACAGCCAGAGACACATCATAAATACTTGAGCCAACAATGGAAGTCAATCAATCACAAGATGCAGAATTGCAGGAAATAGGCTTCATCATTTCTGATGCTCATGGACAAGAAAATTGCCTGTATTTCTTTGTGAGAAGTTTGGTACTTTTGCTTTTACAGAAACATGGGGTAATTTTTCTGTGTCATTCTGGCCTTTGTCATGTGAAAGGGATAACTTTACTTGAAATACATAGCAAACCTTACTTGAAATATGCTATGTATCATTTTGTTAGAAGTATATCTTTGCTAAATCGTGGCTCAATTATTCACTTTTTGCATAAAATATGTTCCCTGTTTTAAATGTTCAGTCCTTTCCCTCTGTTCAAGTCTTTTATGGCAACACGCTTAAACAAGTATCCCCTGCAGTTTTATGTATAAACTATGCATAATGTGAAGAAACATTTTAATTCTCTCAAGGATCTTTTGCTTTCAGGTCTTTAAAGTGAACCAAGTTTGTATTTCTTTGCTAAAATAGGTACGCCAGTTAAATAACTTGATTGTTATCATCACTGTTATACAAAACAAAGGCATCTCTTTTTTCTGTATTAGATAGAACAAAGGATTATAATAACTATATAATCTGTGATAGCAATATAAAACCAAATTAAATCTATCTATGCTGTCTATGTTCTTTAGACCACACACAAAACATTTTGAATTTTTTGCTTCCTGGTTTTCATGTAGATATTTGTTTTGATTAGAGCTGAATAATTTTCTAACAAACTGACATTCTATTTATTACTTTCATGGCCACCATCAATGCATTATTTCCACGCTTTCCAAACATTAGTCCATTTATTGTTACAGAATCCAATGGCGACAGAAAAGTATCATCTCCATTTCCACAGCTGAGGCCAAAGACCACACAGTTAAGGACATATCAGAAACTGGAACTGAACCAAAAACTCAAAAGTCCCAGGCCAGCACCTTTCTGGTAAGGCTAACCTCATAAATTTCCTTGCAGACTCCCTTTGTGGTTGTCATTTCAAGCAACACTCTACAACATGAAGTGATAATTATGTAACCATATTTACAGCCCATCAAGAGTTACCACAACTTGAAACAGGGAGCAATATTTTGTTTGGTGTAAAAGTAACCCATGTCAGATGTTTTCATCTTCCTTAAAAGTTAAGTAAAAATACTTTCAGCATTGATGTGTGATATTAATCTAATATAGCTGATTATCTGGAGTGTGTGTATCATGATATGACTTCTAATACAAAGAGAAGAGGGCATTTTATTAGATTGCCATTTGTCACTTTTCAAACCCTTTTATACCTATTGCATTTGATCCAAAGATCTATGTTGTGAGAGTACTAAGACTAGTGTTTATAAGGAAAAGAACTTAAGAAAGCACACCTGCAATACAATCTTTTGTTTTTTTCTTTCCTATTTAAAGTTTATATGATTTTTACTGAAAGAATTCGATTTTTAACTATTAGAAATTTCCAATAAATTATATGTTAGTAATATATCTACTCATAAACATAAACTCATATATATAATTACAGATCAATAATTATGTAGATATATATATCTAGTAATAAGATGTTTGAGTAAGTTGATAATGTCCAATTTTACAGTCAATGGAGAAGACTCTTCAGTAGATTATTCATTTTATCTCCCTTGGTATCAAATTTACTGATGAAATGACTGTATCTTTCTGCTGAGAAAATAAAAACACTTTTGAAAACTACAGTTTGGATACTTTAGGAGGCCTTAATTGGGACAGATCTGTAACAATAGATATGCCTGACCTGAAAGAAATATCCTCCTGTTTTTCCACTTCATTGCTATTTTGCAGGATATGTACCTCGGTATTGAACAGAAATATCTTTTTTTTAACTGTACTGCTTGGTTGCAGAAAAACACTTTATTTTAGAGAAAAAGCAAAGGTACATTTTAGCTATTTCAAAATTTTTATACAGTGTCTACAATGCTTTAGTTAATTCTTCTGTTTATAACTCAAAAGTCATTCCATCCAAAAGATTATAGCACATCACAAGTTAGCTTTAAGAAAGATTGTCCTCCAAATTGCATGTATCATATAATGTAGATAATTCCATAGTTACCTGTTTCAACAAAACTAAAAAATAGAAGCCCTTTAAAGAATGTTCTTCTCCTTTGATAGAAACACCAGGTTTAAATTTCATTATCTTTCTGTGAGAATAAGAAATATTTTGTAATGTGTTGCTTGGGTCCATCTGTCAGGCAATAGTGAAAGGCAGCTCAGACTGTGGGGACACTGTGGGGACTGTGGGATGCAAGTCATCCAAGGAGGATTATTTGAGGTTTATACCTCAAATATATACCTCAAATTCGGACTGGAACCCCCCACCCCAGCTTGTCAGTAACTCGTGAGAGAAAATTATTTTTAGAATATTTTCAACAGGACTGGAGTTGTATTGGTAGTTTAGACAGTACATCTAAAATTATCAGGCACTACTACCAAGATAATTTTAAAAAATGCATTTTATTTGAAAAGCAATAGACCAGCAAGAAGCCCACAGCTGGCAACTCTGCTTTCAGGAACATCAGTGATCAGGAGATGCAATTAAATTGTTTAAATAAAACCACAGTAACCTGCCCACAGCCTAAGGTAGGAAAGCATGTGTGCTAAAATGCAAACTGGAAATTCTGTCCTGTCTGGCATTTTTGGGGCATTACCATAGGAATAACCAAATCTCTATGACAATCCCTTCAGTAGTTTATTTTCAGTGGTGTAGAGCACCCAGCACACTGAAAAATATAAACAGAAATTATCCATCAGTAATCAGTATCATCTTTTTTCACTTTATTCTGGGCCTTTGCAGATACCAAAATACTCCAGTGGGAGAAACAAGAGGTAAGAATATAAAGAGGATATTTTTCTCTTTTGAAGGCAAATCTGAGCATAATTGTGACCACGAAAAACATGTCCAGTGTTCACAGGTATTGTAAGAAGCTGTGGCATGTACTTCACCTTGACACCTTATATTGTAAAAATGATTTGTTTTTAGTCTACTACATGTGGCTACAGTGCTGCCTTTCAACCAATAAAAGAAAAATACTTATTTAGGGGAAAAACTTGACCAAAATTTTGAATGGGGAGCTGCGTTGGATATTTCCTTTACTAAGGTATTGCTGGTGTACTTATGCTATAAGTAATACATCTAGTGTTATGTTATACTGGATTTTAAATATTCTTAATTTGTTTTTCGATAAACTTTCAATATGTTGTTTTATAGAAGATTTTGTTGTATTTTTAGGCTTTCTGCATATTTAATAAACTTATGCCTGATTTTCACACTTGGTGTCTGGGTTAATTATTAATTACTATATATAACCATAAAGTGTAATCAATGCTGTTTATTACATCGACTTTTTTCCTTTGACTCACCAGTTCTTAGAAACCAGTAAATAAACTAACTACTTCTCAAATACACTTAAAAATAATGTGGTGTCTGATAAAAGCCAGCTGTTTCCAGCTATCACTGTATATACTCTATGTGCTATGAATGCCCACCTCTAAACTGATTTTACTGATGGTATTTGCACTTGGTGTTACACATTTTGAATATCATTGACAAGTAAATCATGAAATGGGTTGGTTAAGCTGTGATTACCAGAGTCTCAGCCTCTTAGATAAAGATTCATGAGTAAGTTTACCAAACCCTGTATTTTTTTAAAATTGTATTCATGATGACTACAAAAGAATGAACCAAAACCAACTGAAAACAATCCCCAATTTAATTTACTGCAAATATTTTAAAATCTATGCTTCCAGCTCTAAAGTCTGCATCTTCTAAGACTTATTTTTCAGTTATCTAAATACTATCAAGCAATGCACAGCATCTGCCTTGGTGTACCTACAGCCCTAATTTTTTATGTAGAAGAAGTTCATTCACCAGCTCCCTTAAGCCATTTATGTTAAGGAGCTTTATAGATCTGTTACATTTGGGAGCCACATAACTCTAAGGCAATTCAGCCTTCTGTTAAAGTATTTTATCTCTTTGCACTGTCATAAGGTAGAACTCCATAAAGGAAGGTGACTCTGCAATTCCCAGGGATTTCAAGGGCACTTTGGGTTCTAAATAACTTAGGGGATTTGTGTCTTACTTGGTAAAGCATTTTGGGATATAATTTAGCATTCTGCTGAATCAACACCTCGCATCTGACTTTTCCCCATTCATTTTTTGCCACTTAATTGTCAAAAGAAAGAATGAGTGAGGTAATTCCAACTTTAGGCAAGCCTTCTGTCAAATAAGGACAGCACAGGAGACTGGCTCCTGTAACTTAAGTGTCAAAATTGAGGTAGAGTGAAGCTTCATGAATGTCAGGCAGTAGGGATCTGCTGAGTTTGTATCTTTATGTAACCCCTTCATCAATAGAAATAGGGAATTTTTGTTTGAGAAATGAAAATAAATTTTTTTTGTATGACACTAAGTTATCATTTTGAGTAAGGAAGTAAGGAAGCAGCAAAAAACACTTAAAATGTTGAGTTCCATAATGAAAATTTTGAGATAGCTAGTTAGTAAGTTCTTTTACTTATTTCTTTCCAGAATAATTTGTCTTCAAGAAGGTTAATATTAGTAGAGATTTGCTTTGAATATTTTTCTGCTATGTGATATTTTATTCAACACATTCATTTATCCTCCTCAATTCCATCAGCCTGCAGAGTA
This sequence comes from Oenanthe melanoleuca, assembly GCF_029582105.1. Taxonomy (NCBI): domain Eukaryota; kingdom Metazoa; phylum Chordata; class Aves; order Passeriformes; family Muscicapidae; genus Oenanthe; species Oenanthe melanoleuca. The sequence goes on along the minus strand of NC_079333.1, from coordinate 71,642,590 downwards.
ATAAATACCAGATTATTTTTCCCATGCATAGCACACATGTAATTATTTTTCAATCATTGTTTACTAACAATATAGGTTTTTAATGCAGTCTCCAAATAACAACTTTGGCAATTTATCTAGGAAAATCAGTATACATAGCTCATGACAGTAATCTTAGTTGTTTTAAAATTAGCCTTTCATTATAAAGCCTAATTCCTGTAAACAGCATATATTAAGAATATTTTAGAATAATCTATGCTAATTTAAATGGTGGCAAGGCAAGGACTGCAGACATACTGGAATGCTATAAAATAAATATTAAGGTTTACTGTCTTCTGAGAATAAGAAATCAAAGAAGCTTTTATAAAAAATTTAAATGGTCATTATTTGGTTCAAAACCTAGCATTACATTCAGCAAAGGTTTTGTCTTCCAGTATCTAAACTGTGATGAAGTCATTGTGGTACTCCTAAAATCAATATTTATTCTGCTACAGATCTAACTAAATATATAATATTTAATTGAAAGTGGTAATTTTTCTATATGTTTATCATGATCACAGGCTTTTAAATCATCCCACAGATTGCTGAATACAGTTCCTTTGTATTACAGGTACATGCATCAAAAAATCTGTCAGGAATTACATGGAAATTAAATTTTCAGTTGCTTCTGCTTCTACTGCAAGGATATACTGGAATTATGCTTACTGAAAAAACATCTCCTAAAATTCCAGAATAAATTTATTCTTGATCAGGGGAAAATGCTTGTTCTCATTCAACACCACCCTTTAGCTTAACATCTTCACTCTCCCAGTGCTTATTCCCCTGATGTCTTTGTATTGTAATTATATTTCTTCTTCTAACCTCAATTTTGGTAGGATTGGTAAATTAAATTAATTTACCCTCCTCTCATAAAATAGAATTTCCTTCATTCTCCTGATTTTGTTAAAAGCCATTTCTGCATCTTTTCCTTATAAAATTAATTTTTTAAAAATAAGAATGAGCAGGAGTACACACAGGACTCTAGATGATATCTTATGAGTACAATGCCTCATATTAGTATTTAATAGAATACAAGATTTTAATAAAATTCTTTCCTTTAATAACTTTCAGATTGCACTTTGGTATTCATCAGATTAATCTTCATACCAAATCTTTTTCCAATTTTTTCATTTCCAGCAGAAAAAGTCTCAGTTTATAGCAAAGCATGTTCCTTGTAGATCTGTCTCAGTCCTTTGTTCAACATCATTAATTTTCATGACATTGTCACTGCTCCAGTCCTCAAGGAAAGTAATATTCCTATTGTCTTACATATAAACGGTGCTTCCAACTTAGGCAGAAATTTTCTCAGAGTTTTCCTCTATATTATATTTAAATTCTTACTGAAAAAAATTGTGTCTCAATGGTAATCTTAAGAAACTCCACTGTTATCATCATTGTTAACATTCACTCTGTATTTCTCCCAATGGACCAGGTGCTATCACTATTATTTTCAGGTCTTTACCAATTCCATAATATTTTAATTAATCTCCATTTTTCCACCTTGAGACATGAACTCTCATGTGGCACCAATATATCATATTGCTGAAGTCCAGATGACAAGGTTTGCTGCATTTTCTTGTTTTAGAGGCTCACTTGAGATAGATATATAGCTGAGATAGAAATATAATATCTATATATATGAGATACATAATTGCATATATATATATAAAATTAGATTATTCTGGCATTATTTATATTTGTAGATCAATGCAGTATTCTACTCTTTTCTTCCTGATGTAATCTAAATCTTATGGAGGATAGCCTATTGAGATTGCCTGGATTACTCTTCCTGACTTTTCAAGCATTTTATATTCTTCAGACATATGATAATAATCCAGATTTTCAAACTATTCTATTCAAACTTCTTTTGGTTTCAAATATAATTTGTGTCAGAATAGTCAGTAAGATATAATTCACTTTTCTGGAGAAAACTGAATTTAGTGCATTGCACTTCTTCAGTTTTATTTCTATGTGAGCACTGGCAATTTTCATTTCTATACATTTATTCCTCTTAACTTTATTGCCTTTGTTTCAATACCTAACATCAATTCCTTGATGGAGAACAGAGACACATTTCAGGTAGGAATACATGGGCACTGATTTCCAGATTGCACAGCATATATCAAATGCAAGCCAAGTCATAGGAAAAAGGAAATTGCATAAATGAGAAGTGGAGAATCCTGAGGACATAGGTGCTGACCAAAAGATGACCATGACAGAAAGAAGAAAGCACCAGGAAAGAATGAATGAAGAAATATACATTTAGGAAATATGAAAATTGGCTTATATGAAGACCAACATAGACATTTGGCTTGCACAAGGAGAGATTTTCAGACATTAAGAATAATCTTGCAAAGACCTATTTCTAGATTTGACCTTGGGTATAGCAAATAGCCTTATAGTAATGAGTATTCACTTTAGATAAGACATTTTAAAAGCAAGGAGCTGAAATAGCATCAAACAAATTACTCTGAAAGAAAAGACAATGTCCCTTTCACTAGCATCTATCAAAAATAGCACATGTAAATTACTTTCAGATTTTACTTTCTTTAATTGAGAACAGTGTTTGACATAATGCATCCCCTGAACAAAAGCTTGAGAAATTATTTGTGTTTTAAATATTTGCCCTAAGGTGTTTTTATTTCAGAAATTGAATGGTTATCATACAGTGCAGGTGTTTTGTTTGCTTGCTTGTTTTTCCTTTGCCTGGTAATAATATTGTGCTTCAAGCATTAGCAAGGATATTTTGTACAGTGTGTGCTTCCTTATAGTTTACCAGTTATATGTCTTTTGGTCCAATTATCAAATAACAGCCATCCAGCTTTTTGTAGATTTTCAGAGAGGATGTTTGTACCTTGGCTTGTTCCCTACAGAGAATGCAAATTGCATCCTTGAGTTACATTTTTCTGACACATAGCAGGTACTTTGTTCAGGATAATGCAGATTTTTTTAAAAATATACTTTACAATTGCCTATACAGCCAACAGAAGTAATTTGGTCCCATATTTTCACCTCCCATGTTTAAGTATATATGTGCAAGGTTTTCATGTGAACTAGCTGTCTAATCTTTTTTTAGGGTAATTGGATATTTATTCAGGAATACAGCCTCAATGGTGTTGAGATGGAAAAAAATCTAGGTGTTCTCTTCAGAATAAACCAAAAAACTTCTACTTTTTCTCACGCTTTAGATTGCATTGCACAGGTATTTATAATCTGGAGAAGAAACTAGCCCTAAATGACTGTTGGTCATGTATATCCAATGAGGTGCCTTCATGAAAAATTGCATCATTTTTTGTATGGTATAACAATATTGTTTAGTTGTTTCCATGTCAACTTGTTGCAGAAAAAACAAGATGGAGGAAAAAAATGAAATATTATCAGCAGCTTCAAGTGTGTGGAGTGCCCACAACAAATCCTTAGTGTCAGTGTCAATCCTGAATTACTTTTATGTCCTGAATAAACAAATATGAATGATATACCTGCTTTGACAGAACTAAAGCCTACAGAATCATGGAATCACAGAATGGTTGATGTTGGAAGGGGCCTCTGGAGGTCACCTGGTCCAGCTGCATTTCATGAACAAATAATGGAAAAGGAAGAAGTCTTATTAAGTTAAATAAACTTTTTTTAAGACATGAAAAATGGGACCTCCTACTCGAAGCATTATCTCTTGCCTAACCTCTCCCTCAGCACTGAAGCAGGACACTATTTTAACAAGAGCTAAAAAGCAGCTGGCAATTTTTGTGGCAACAAGAAAATGTACTCTGGCAGCAGAAACCAGGGAGGGTGGTGGGATTCTGGGTTGCAGAGCTGATCTCCAACTGCTCAGACATCTAGAGCAGGCAATCTTTATTTCAGTACTTTTCCTTCTACATTGCTATGGCCAGGCCCTGGGCACTGAGCACAAAAATCCCACACAAAAATCCAGGCTCAGATTCTGAAATGACTTTCTATTGTTTTAGGTTTCTTCAGTTTAAAACAAATATGTTAAGTTCAATATCATTTTTAGAGCATAATCTCCTCATGCATTTGTCTCCCATGTTATCAGTAATAAAAATTAGTTCAACAGCAGTTGAATTTTAAGTCTGATTGTCAGAGGAATTTACTCATTTGAGATTTATTAATTTGAAATTATTTATTCAAGAGCTCTCTTCCCATCTAGTATTCTTACTTCTACTCTCCTCACCATGGATGTCCCATCTAAATTCCTATTTTTGTACATTTTAGCGTGATGTAATGGATTAGTTTTAAATCTTTCATCTTTAAATCTTTCATTTTGTCAAAGATACTTTCAAGGACTAGGTGCTTGGACATGGATCAGACTATCTCAGCATAAAGTTATATGCATGCTTTTTAAGGACAAATATAAGGTTAAGATTCACAGTACAAGTAAATAATACTGAAACCTTGTATAAATAAATAAATAACAGTCAAAGCAACATCAGAAGAGCATAATTGAAGATCCCTGACTTGAAGATGCTTTGGAGTGTGAGGTGTGGGGGTGGAGGTTGCTTTCTTTTGTTTTCCAGAACAGGAAGAATTCCACTAGACAAAGTCACACATTGCCTTCAAAAACCATGGAATTGTAATCTATATAGGGATTAAACAAGGATTGCCTCTGTCCCTGTTAGGATCAGAAATCTTGAGTTGTAAATTAATATGAAAATAGATAGATGTTACACTATATGATGCATGAGAGAAACTGAGGGTCTTGGAAGATAGGATTGATATAATATATATTTAAGATGTTAAGTATATTGTCCATTTAAAGAAATTATTTATTTTCTATTTTTTTTGATCTAAGTATACTAATTATTACAAGATGAGAGTATTTTTGAAATAATAATGGAACACAGCATGTTCGCACTGAAAATAGTTCCACTGTTATAGAAAAATAAAATAACTACAAAGTTTCTAGGATGGTGACATAACACTTTACCAGTTCCTTGGGAAATAAGGAAAAAGGAGAAAACAATGAAATACTTTCTGGTATCAGAAGAGATATTCTAAAATAGAAGTGAAGTACACTCTGGATAAGTCTGAAGACTTCAAACAAAAATGACCCTGCTACATCCCTAGCATCAAAACAACTCCTGAATGTTCCTGTTTGATGATCTTTTAGGCTGAAGCATATTTCCAGAATATATACACTGGGGATTTTCCAGAAGCAGTAAGTTGTCAGAAGAACATGTATGAAGAACAGCTGAGTGCACACAGCACCTGAATGACAGGAGGACAACTGTAAAGCCTTTCAGACATTTGCAGAAGATTTTATTTGGAATAACAATAACACTTTAGCAGCCTGTGTAAAAATGTAAATAATATACATATGAGGAAGCTTATAACAGCTGAAGTTCTGCAAGTCTCACATGGGCTATCAGGATGTTTTCCTATCAAGGAAAGCTATTGCTCCCCTCGGCTTTGCGTTTGGCTAATAGAAGTTTTTCCCTGATAGGAAAAGAAAATTGTCTTCAATTTATTTTAGTAAATACAATTCCCTTGACCTCTAGTGTTTCAGGAGGGAGCAGTTGTATCGATTTCAGAAACTGAATTAATGACAACAATTTATATGCATAACTATCCTTTAGTGCATTTCAGCACAACATTGCCATTTTTGTTCGATGTGTTTGCAGTGTCCCCTGTCCTTTGTGTTAAGCTTCAGCACAGAACATATGCAGCAAGGAATTGGCTGAAAAAATACTTCACTTTGCTTGGATAATACTTGCTGTTAAGTAGTTGGTTTATTTGGGAGCTCATTCTCAGGATGTTGATTAGAAAATGTAAACATGCATTGCTTCATCTAGAAATGTATACCAAGTATATATATTAATATACATATATATATATTCGATAGATATATATTCCTCACATATTTTAAATATATAGAAAATATCTCTATATTTCTTTATGTAAACCAAATACATATATATATATATGTATGTATGTATGTATATATAAAGTTTATATATATACACACACCAATATGTATCAAGTTAACATCTTTCTGCATTTACAAGCCTGTTTCTATAATAAAAGACAGTCAGATGGTAGGGATTGACAATGTGTGTTGCTTTTCCAGAGTAGAATGTATCTATATATTTATATGACTAAAAGAATATGAAGAAAATATTGACATAGCCCAAGGGTATTATGGAGAAAAACACAAGCTGCACATTCTTTAGGTCATCCCATGTTTAAAGCTGAATAAAAATCTATTTTATTTTAGCTGACACAAACAGTTGCTTTAATATGCAAATAATTGAGATTTTGTATTCCTTCTCTTGCATTTTTTTCTCAGACTGGAACAATTATAGGCATTTTCTGTAATGAACAGTTAGAAGTCAGCATAAATTACAATATATGGTATTGCAAATGGCCATATATTTTGTGAATAAGACAAGATCCTCCTCAGAATTTCAGTCTTTTGCATTCTCTCCTTTTGCTGGTTTGTATTAGAACTTGAATGTTCTAATGCTCTTCACCTGGTTTTGTGGGGGTCCAGGGAGTCCCTCTGAACCCTCTGTGGGTGCAAGAACCCCCCTGTCAGACCCCTGAATAGAGCCAGGGGGGTCAGAGAGCTGGGTCCTGCACCATGGGAACATCTGCCTTCTCTCAGAGAAGAAATGCAACCGTTAAGTGAATCTAGAGTGTGAATTAGATAGTTAGCATGTAGAAAAGGTAGTTTTTAGGATTGTTTATATTAGCAGCCACGAGGCCAAGATGGAGGATTTGGGGTGTGGTGTCTTCTTTCTTCTTCTTCTTCTTGTTCTCCATGTTGGTGAGGGATGCTGGGAATCACAGATTGGTTGGGGACAAAACTAGACATAGTAATAAGATATTGTAGCATTGGAAAGATAGTGTAAACATAGAATACGTAGTTTAAGGTATAAAAGATAAGTCCTGCCTTTCGTGGGCAGACTTTCGTCCTGGACGCGGTGCTGATCAGACTGCTGCTCGCGAGCGTGAACACTGTATCGATAAGAAATAAAAAACAGACCTTGAGACCGGACGATTGTCTCCTGCAGCCTTTCTTTGGCAGCTTCAAGAATACCCTGAGCCTTGAACCACCACCCTATGTCCATCTGAGTGGTCTTGGGCACAAGAGACCCTCAGACAGTGACAGGTTTTATAAACCTAATCATCTCATATGTTTGTAAGTCTATGCCCATCAAAATCCAATCTGTATTCCTACTCTTTCCAAAGCCTAAGGCCTTCTTATCAGTGCTTGCCTATTTTCCAAAAGGTTTGCAATAAAATAGAGAAGGTTTTTCTTCCCATAGAGATTCCTAGCACCCTGAGTTCCTTAATCTGTGTCTGTTGACTTAGAAGTGTTGCTCAGGTGTTCAAATCCCTGTAGAAGAGGTTATTTGCTCCACTGATTACTTTTCAAAAGAGATTCAGTATCGGTTCCTAAAATCATATTGCAACTTAGACCTTCTTGGAGGGAAAGAAGTTAAAAAATCTCTCAGCATTTGGCCACTGCCCAGAGGAAAATCATTAAAAATTCAGAGTTAAGCTAAGATCAAACTTTATACAATGGTCATGAATAGATAGCCTTTCATACAACAGGCAGCTTTGGAAAAAGCATGAGTACTTTGAAATGCTGTCAAAACATTTACATATTTGAGCCTGGCACTGAATTCCACAGAATAAGGATTAGATTTCATTATGTATCATATCTAGATTAATTCTTCCTACTTCTAGATTTATTACTAAATTGACTGTTTGAGGAGTTAAGTTACCTGAATGATGGTTACTGAGAGATAGGCACTCTTTATTAAAATAAACACCTTCCCAAAGGATTCTGAAGTACAAGGAATGTACAGATACGCTTAGATTGTTTCCAAATAGTGCCTCAAGACAAAATGAGTCAATACTCTAGGGATCATCATGCACAAACACTTTGGGTTTAAAATACAGATTAATTTTTAACACAGCCTCCAAAAAATTACTCTTCTGCTAAAGACAGTCAATTTTAAATAATGTGCAAATGTCAGCTATGATACTGTGAAGAAACCAAGTGAAACAGGAATTAGAATGGTGTATAAAAATACAAGATATTCTGGCTCTAAAATGAAGTATTTAAATAGATATTTAATCAGGGCAGTTAACCAGTAATGACACCAATTAATCAAGAAGTGGAAGCACATTCACCTTGCAACCCCTCCCCCACACCAAACCCATTACATTTTGAAAGAGATTGATTGTGTTTATTAAAAAAGTCAACAGTGTAATTTAATTATTATAAGACAATGTCAAACAGCTTGTGAATTCTGTGAGCACAAGAACTATGGCCCTTTCTCAGACAAAAGTCTTGTACAGTTTGTAGACATTTTAATTTAAGGAGTATAGGATTGGGCACTACATGAAAAGTAGGAGCTGCATATTAGGGTAGAAAGAGATAGAAGAAAAAAACAATTTCTCCCCCCAAAGGAATAGAAAATTTCTTGTCTTTTTCAACTATTCTAAAAAACATGCCACACAAAACTTAAACTTCTGTACTTGCTCAGACAGTTCTCATCCTGAGATTCATTTTTATATGGATAACCAAAAGAGGTTTTACAGCAAGGCAAGAACAGCTTTTCTGAGCCAAATACGTTTTGAGATGGAGAAAGGTAGAATTAAAGATAAAAAAAATAAAAAAGTTTGCTAATGAGTTAGTTAAGGAAATAGACATACCTATAACAAAAACCAGTAGCACCAAGCGCCTCTGACAGAAAACACGAAGCTGTGTTTGTAGTAAGCATAATTTTTAAATTCCAGTTTACTACTCCAGTTGGCTGACATTTAATAACCCTTTTTCTCCTCTATACAAGTTAATTAAATCAGAATTGTGTATTTATTTTCTCATATCTTTCTTTGTCACAAAAACACTGTGATTACTGCTTAGCTCCTTCTGTGGTGTTTAATTTTTTTTTACAGCCACGTATAATCACAGTGTATTCCTGTACCACCAGAAAGAATAAGCAGCACAAAGACTTATGCAGGATTCTGATAGGCAGAAGCACTCAGGAGCAGACAAGAAAGAGAAAATGCAGTCAGATAATATGAGCTTGAAATAATGGTACGAGAAAAAGAAAATCTGAGTTCAAAAGTAGGACTGAATCATCATCTTTCTTTAGAAACTTTCCATAATGTTTTATAGGTTGTAGCATTATAGTCACAGAGACACCTGTTTAGCAGTGCTGTTAGAAAGAGGAAACAGGTAAGCAATCCATATTTACATCAGAAGTGAAGATCTGCATGCTTCATGAGAGGATCCTCAGCTTGAATCTAAACTGTACTTAGCACCTCAAAAAATCCCAGTATTTTCCTCATTGGTCTGTGTGACTAAGCAATTAATGAGGAAGAAAGGCAAAGGGCTACCTGTGTCCTGGGGCACATCACACACAGCATCACCAGCCAGCCGAGGGAGTGATTGTCCCACTCTGCCCCGCACTGCTGGGGCTTCACCTCAAGTTCTGTGTGCAGCTCTGTGTGACACATGCAAGAAGGACAGCAAAGTGTGTCCAGAGGAGGGCAAACAAAATGTGGAAGGCCTCTAGGGAAACTATGAGGATCAGCTGGTTTGTTCATCTTGGAGAAGAAAAGGCTGAAGGATGAATTCATCACAGCCTATGACTTGCTGTTAGGAGGGCAGCAGAGCAGGAGGTGCTGAGCTCCTCTCTGGTGATCAGGAACAGAACACAAGGAAATGGAATGAAGCTACATCAGTGAAAGTTCAAATTGGACACAGAAAAGGCTTTCCATTGAGAGGGTGATTGGTCTCTTGAACAGGGAGGTGGTCATGGTGCCAAATCTGACGGAGTTCAAGGAACACCTGGATGATGCTCTTAGTCATATGACTTAATTTTAGGTAGTCCTGCCAGAAAAAGGGTGTTGGGCACAATGATCCTGGTGGGTCCTTTCCACCTTGAGATGTTCTATGATTCTATAGCTTGACTTTGAACAATTTTGGACTCTAATTTTCCTGGGGAACAAAAGTTATTTCCTATTCTACCTAGATGAGCACGTGCTATTGTACACCACAAGACAAATGGATAATTTGTTTTGATAATAACTGGTAATAACTTTTTAATTGATAATTAAGGATGAAGAAGGAGTCCTTTGAATACAGTCTGACATACAGTAAGCTCTAAAAACTGCCTCAGAAAAAAATTTAGGAGAGACTGAGCAGGCTGAATGGCTCTTTCAATCCTTTAAACAACCGGACTGCAGCTAACTTTAAGATCATTTGAAGTCTAATAGCTCTTGGCAAGAAGTTTGACATATTCTTCAGCAATTACAGTAATTTAATTGTAGTTATCTTATAGAATTAAAGTGTACTAGGCAGTTTCCTGTAATAAGCTTGATTAAGATACCTGTCATACATCTACCATCAATTTTAAGTCCGCTTTAGAAGGTGAATCATGCCCCATAGGACCTTTTCATTGCCTGTAAAGGGTGTCCAGATGCTCAGCTCAAAGGTAAAAGACTACTTTGTACAGAGATGCAGTTGAATATTATTCATTGTGTCTGCAATGCTTGTTTGTACATAAATGAATCTCAGACTTTGAACTAATACTTTGCCTTTTTCTATGTAGGAACAAATCAGTAATACACTCTAATATGATTTTCTTAAGTAAGAATTTCTCTATTTACAAACAAACCACTTCAAGTCCCAGGTAAGGTAAAAAAGTAGTTTCAAGCCACAAAGAAAGAAGTTGGGGTGTGAGTCACACTTCAAGGGATGGCGACTACACCACTTTTCTGGCATGTGTATTCCTACGGTTTAGAACATTTTCTGTAAAGAAATTTTTCTAATAACTTATCTAAACTTCCCTGGTGAGCCTGATGCCATTTTCTCTGATCCTTTTCCTTGTTACTTGGGAAAAGAGATTGATACCCACCTCACTACAAACTCTTTTCAGGAGATCTATGAAGTCTCTCCTCAGGCTTCTTTCCTCTAAGCTAAGACTTACCAGCTCCTTCATTGCTCTTCATAAGACTTGTGCTGCAGCCCTTTCACCAGATTTGTTTCCCTTCTCTAGATTCCCTCCAGCATCCCAATGTCTTTTTTAGAGTGAGGAGTGCAAAACTGAACACAGTACTTGAGATGTGGAAAGTCAGTTTCTAACTGCTTTAATTATCAGCTGAATTAGAGCAAAGTGCCTGTCTTGACAATACCAAGGATAATATTTCTCTTTACAAAAGCATCTATGCAGAAATAAATAAATACAGGTTTCTGTGTTCTTACAAATCCCTTTCTCTGCCTATCAAACACAGTTATCAGCTAGAGTCTCTACAATAAACAAAATTTCCTTGTTGAGATCATCCTTGAATTTTGTTGTTGATCTGAGTTGCAAATCATTAGACAACCTTATTTAGAAATGTCTAGGTTCTTTGTAGTTAAGGTCCTATGATCTTAAGGTGCTCTTTTTTCACTGATTTAGATGTACATTGAACTCCTGAAAACCATTTCCTATACTAAACCATCTGTGAATACACGAAGCAGATTTTTGTTAAGATTCTCTCAGGTTTTAATATCCTTGATATTAAAACTTGACCTTGTCAAAGGTCAGTTTCCTGTCCATTAACACAAGAAGTTACATGGATATTCCTGAAATTCTATTTTTTGTGTTTCTCACATTGTTATCCATTTTAATAGTTTTCTAACTGTTGTGGTTTTGTTTCACATTTTCTTTCTGGAGGCACAGTCCTTTTACAAAAGTAATATCCTTAACACATGGAATGTGGATAAAGGAATGAGGTAAAAGCTGGGTTTGGCTACTACACCATTTGTACTTTACATTCATGATGACAAAGGCTGAAAAGCTGCAAACACAAACTTTTGCTATTAGAGATATGTAGCATATTAGGAAAAGTTACAGAAAATAATTGATAGGCAGTTATAAGCAGCAATTCAAGAACTGATATGGTTCATAAGTACCCATGACAAATGGCATTGATCTAGTTAGTAATGCTGGTTGCTTTCTTTGAATGTTTAACAGATATGGCACAATTTTTCTCTGATAATGTTTCAGTCTTCTCTGGAAATAAAATTAAAGCTGTCTATAAATATCTTAAGACCTAATTTCTGAGTAATATCACCATTCATTGAGTACTGTGTGGTCATCTTGCATACGTCAACCATGAGAATAATTTTTTTTATTAATAAATGTGTTCAATACTTGTGCTTTTCTTGAAACCTTTTATTAATATGATGAACAGCATGGGATATCTACATCAAGATCCATAACAACTTTCTCATCTAGGCAAACTAATAGTTTGTGCCTTAGGGTTTCTTGTTGTCTTTAAAATTTCATTCCTAAAGTTTTACAAGTCTTCAGTAGGGACTTGTCAGCTTTTGTTTTTTAAATCCAAGAGGACTCAAATAGATATTGTGAATCATTCATGTAGTTCATTTTACAAAAGGCATTTCAGCTCTTTCTCAATTTATTACATTAGGCTATCTGCTAGTTAACCCACTCTCCTAAATAGTCTTTACATCTTTCTTAACAAACTCATCAGGCTTTTTTTTTCCTCAGGATTTCTTTTGAAGTTCCCTTTAAAAATTGGCATTTGCCACTTTTTTGGCAGTACCTTGGCAGCTGCCAGGATCATTTCAAGCAAAAGTGTCCATTATCTATTTTTTCAACTAAATGAAAATGTTAGGTGATTAGCATGTGGTCCTGGTAATTTGCTGCTGTTCATTTGTCAGTCTGTTGTGCAGTGTCTTCCAGTGACATTTACCAATTTGAAACAAAATCTCTGCTGTTTTTCACATCTCATTTGGAACCCCCCACAAGCTTCACTGTGTGGATCAAGGAATAAAAGCACCAGTATTTCTTTTATGCTGAAAGAAATGGCCATGGATTGTTTGAGTGCTCCCTCATAGTTGCATATTGATCTTAAAAAAAAAAAAAAAAAAAAAAAAAAAAAAAAAAAGACTTATTTCTAATGTCTAGACGTTATTTGGAAGTGAATTTTGTAATCCTTTGATTTAGAAAAGATAAAAAACATATGTAGGATATTGTCATATTGTGTTAACATAATTATTTCTATAAGGCACGTTCTGGTTTCACCATGAAAGTTAAAAACGGGACATTTTCTGTTAAACTGTACCTGATTTCCCACATTGGCAGTTAACATTGCAGTGCAGTACATACAAAGTAGCATTTTGTGATTCAAACAGTTTTTGTGGAGAAGAAGAAAATGTGTATGTCTACATCTTAAATCCATCCCCAAAGAACCTACCAACAAGAAACAGTTTGTCAAAAATGCATTAAAAGCACATTCCAGGAGGTGAAAATTCAGCAGAGTATGCAAAGAAAACACCAGAGCAAGCCCTCTTGCTTTTTGACCCACCTTTCAGTCCCATCTCATGTAAACAAAACTTGGTGTGGGTCAAAACATTGAAAATCCCATTCTGAGTAAGCTTCACTTGGGGAAACAGAACGCTTGCCTTCAATAGTTGTTATTTTTCCTTATGTAGAATAGTCTCTCAACATGTAAATATACATGATTTTTTTTTTTTTATGAAAGTGATATGGATGTATTTAGCTCAGCTAAAAATGTTCTGGTGTTATTTGAATACTCAAGCTCTTCAAGGGAGTAGAAATATGAACCTCTCTCTTACTCTTATTATTGTAAAAATGGCTTTTCTAGTAATTCTTGCCCTTTCACAACGTGAGCAAGCTGAGACTAGATTCTAAAAACAGATGTTTCACCTCCTTTATAGTGCCAGGTAACAGAGAAATCTCTGTGCACAAATATGTCAAACATTGCTACTTTCAATAATATAATGGGAAAACAGGAACAAAGAGTCTCCAGTAAACTTGTGTATGCATAAGTCAATTTTCAGAAGTGCTAGGCTTAAGAATTGCAGTTTGACAGACCTACTTATCTGAATGAAGTAAATATTTATTTATCAAAGATAAATTGTAAATGTATGATTCCTGACAAAGGATGTGCTACAGTTCAAAAACAATTTCCCACAGGATCTTTTTCACTGAATTCAGACTAATAAGCTCCTTCACAGAAATGCTTCTTTCTACCTGTGGCAGTGGAAAAGATGATAAAAATAGAGCCTGCACTGTATTTGGAAAGCACTATTTGGAACTACATTACAAGACCATCTTTAGTTCACATATCTATGACACAGATACAGGAGCTTTGAAAGATATTACTGAAGTCAATTAATTTAAAACAATTTTAATTAAAATTTGATTGGTTATGGTAGGCAAGTGGAAAGTCAATTTTTCATCTCCATGATTTTTCCTCAGACACTACAGCAATTCTACTATATATCATTATAACTCTGAACACCACTGCTCTTTGCTGAGATCAAACAAAATGATACTGAACAAAACAGAACACTCTGAGATGCAATGCGGCTCAATAAACCAGCAATTTTTTTTACATAATTTTCAAATTATTTTAAAAGTGAATGGGAAAGTTATCAACCTGTGCTTCAAGTGTTTTTTTACATTACTGACATATTATTCAAAGAAACCAACATGGGTTTTTTTTATAGACAAAAATTAAATGCTAAATATTTTTCCTATGAAGCTATAGAACTATAGATGTAGTTTTTACCTTAGTAGATGAGTGTTTGTAACATACTACCTGAATTTAAAGCATGAAAGCTACTCCAATAATAGTTTAAACCAAGAATTGGTACTGAGACCAGTATTTGAGTTTCATCTCACCAAATACTGGAGAATTAACTAATTGGCCTACCTTTCTTTAGTGACTGCAGAGAGACCTTGTGCATTCCTCTGAATGTCAAGGAGAAAGACCTGACCATCCTTGTATGACATCAGGGCTGGCACTGCTTTGAGCACATTGGACTGGACAGCTCCTGATGTTCTTCTAAACTGAACAACTCCATGATTGTGATTAAAGGATGATAGTCCAAAACACATTATGTGAGGTTCCTTTTTACATATTGCTATTTATCATGCTTCTGTTTATATTTTTCACCCTGAAGATGGTCCTGTTGCACCACAGCCACACGAACACCAGTATGAAAGGGAGGTCCTTTAAAACTGGTGTTATTACAGCAACACACCAATGCATGTATTAGAAACTCTGAGAGTGGAACAACAGAAGTTTGAGGTGGAAGAGCTTTTAAGCCATCACATACTGGGACCATACTGAAAATTACTATAAGCAGAGGCTTTGATTGATTTTTTTTCATCTACATATTGCACAGTTGTAATTGCCCTTAATTTGGAAAAGTTTTGTTCCCTAGATTTTGAAAACAAGGTAAATATCCTAGAGATTGTTTATGAAGTAATCAGAAATACCTTAAAATATGCAGTTCAATGCTTAGTGATATGATAATCTGGTTTTAAAAAATGTGCAGCTATTTTGATGCCACCTACAAAGATGCATCAGTCTGGTTCTCAGAAGACACATTAAAATCTTATAATGTCTGTTTAAATGAATGCCTGTGTACAAAACAGTGTGGTGCACCATATGACAAATTTTTTCCCTGCTAGGCAATAATTCATTGTGTCTATTTGTTTTAAACAACTACCTCTGAAGGAAATGAGTGATAAACAATTTATGTGAAGGGGACCTGATAGCTATCATGGTCCTCTGGAAAATATGCTTTAATCACAGGTTTGTTTAACAGTTGCAGTTTATAAGTTCATAAAATGAAAGCAAAGTATTCTAAAAGAAAATAAAACATTGTTATACAAACCCATTATTCTTAAATTCTTCCACTGCAATTTACATCACATTTAGTAACTTTTTTTACTAACTTTTAAATATTACAATGTGATACCAAATTTTAACTGGTTTAGACCCACAAATTTTTTTTTTCTTTTTCAAAAGGTTTTTAGCATGGAAAATAACATTATTTTAGGTATATGTTCTGTCTTCAACATAGTATTCATTATTTGTAATAATTCAGCCATTGTGTTAGTTTCCAGCTACAGAGTGTGTTTATCTCAGCAACTTACATCATGCACATTAGTAAATTACTAAAAATTAAGAAATTACTATATTTGGCATTAAATTTAAAGTGTGTTTCCCCTGACTATGGCCTCCTTTCTGCTTTAGCAAAACAGAAACACTGAAAGAAAGATGCCCTGTATCATAGGAACTCTAAAGAATTTTGAAGCACAGAGGAGGACCTTGCAGAAAGCTGCATGAAGCAACATGGACTGGAGGTTTATTATAGTTAATGATAAAGGAATATGCAGAAAACTCCAAAATTTATATTTCTTGGCATCTGAAAATTCTCAAACTTCATTCCCAAAATTACAGCATAATTTAAGGAGAAAAAGCTTTCTATCCCCATCTATGCAGAGAACTACACATTCAAACTGTGCCAAAGAGAAAGATAACAAATATCTGTGTTTTTCCATTTCCCCCCAAAACCTATCTCACACACAGCTGCTTTCCCAATTGTCACAGTGAGACTTTCAGATTGCTTCTCACTCAATCCTTTCTTGACAGAGCAGACATCTAAAATCTGTCTTCTTGCCATAAGACTGAGAAGAAAAAAACCCATATTTTTTCTTTCAACGGATGATGGAGAGAAATTATTTATGAAGTAATGAATCAAAATATCTCAAACATAAAGAAAATTAAAATAATAGCTTATGCCTAACCACTTCAATATCAGTTGTGTCAGAATCCATGAATGCCATCAGTGCCATTCATTAAGACACACTTATCTGCACTGGATTTTTATGGCTGACTGCACTGACAATAGTTTTTGTGGTTAGCTAGAATGCTGTATGCTGGTGAAAGAAGAACTGTTCACTAGAAGACTGTCAGTCCATGGAGCAGATTGTGGTTACTGCTTCTAAATAACTTGTTTTCCAAAACTCCTGTTCTTCCCTTCCTCCAGATTCTTAAACAAATAAACAAATAAATCCTTCCTCTGAATTTTATACTGTCACACACAGCACTATCAAGAGAATGAGACAGAACAGGGGATGACTATAGTGAAAATTTTACAGGTGTTACAGAAATGAGAGTCTATCATGCCAGTTCATTTAAGCTCCATTTATGCTCGAAGTACTTACCAAGAAACTAAAAGGGAACAAGCCCTGCAGGGCCTATTCAAAAGCATTAGCAATAAACCAGCCCCCACTGTGTCACTTAAAAGTTACAAGTTCTAATTTCATGTGGGAGTTATCTGGAAAGTTTGTCTCTACGATGATTATATCAGCCTGATTTTATTCCCCTTGTCATACAAAGTCTCAATTTTTTTTCATGCATAATTGGCACACATCGTGGGTCTGTCTCTAATCTGCACAATTATCTACCTACACTGATTTTCAATTAAAGGATCACAGTGCACATGGTGATAGCATTTTCTTGAAAGGCCACAGTCTCTATATGCAAGCTAAGAGTTTTGCTATCAGAAAAAGGGTATGCACTGGTTTTTACCTGACATTTTGCCTTTGGTGTAGCTCAGCATGTACAAGAAATATGAAAAGCAATCCTCAGTCTCTTTCCCTGACAAATATTTAACAGAACATAAGGGGCTGAAAATGTTGGTGGCCTTGGCTCTGAATTGAAATGTCAGCAGTAGCACTATAATGCAGTGTCTATCTGTTCACACACTTCAGAGAATGAAATTTCAGTGCTATCCTTACAGCAAGACACTTTAACATTTACCAGTGCACACATGGACACAGCAAAAAAACAAATGGCACAAAAATGTCTGAATTATTGCAAGAGGTTTTGTCATATATTATGAGCTACATTTTCAAAGGTCAAAAAGCTCTGAGTACTGAACATGGAATTACAGACCATACAAGTTAGCCAATTAAAGTGTTTTTAATAATACACATTTTGTCCTTCCACAGATGAAGTCTATATTCTAGAAAGTCAGTAATTATATTTTGGAGGAAAAAGACAATGAATGCTGCTTAATTTTTCCTCAGGAATAAAAATGCTGCTAAATTTTTGGCAGTCTAGCAAAAATGGCATTCTGAAAAAGCAGCCATTGGTCTAGTGCCACCTTGTTTCAGGCTTGTGTCTTCATCTTGAAGACAAATCACATTTTTCTCTACAACATCCTGCTCAAGAGTTAATTCCTTTTGAATCACTTGACTAAAAAGACTAAAGAAACAGTGTCTTACCTGCAATCAAGCACATCAAAGTTCAGTCCATGATCAGACTCTGTATGAATCCTCAGGGAAGATTGTCTGCAATCCCATCTATTTAATCATTTGGGTAATAACAGAGATATAAGCACTGTCTTCTGTGCTCTTTGTTATAACAAGTCATCTACATTGTAATTTTTTTGCCTCGTCTACTCTTGTGTACATGCAATTGTTAACTTCCTCATTTTGATTTTCACTAAAGAAAACCCTTCTGTAATTTCAGTTTCCCTGTATATTCTCCTCACAGTCATGTGCTTTGCAGCTTCTGTTTCTGTTGTCCAACATATACGTTTTCACCTTTCATCTGAGCTTTAATGTTTTATTTGCTTCACATCACACGTAAAAATCTTTTCTGGGTAGTTTTTGTAAAAATTACATGCCATTTAAGAAAATATTAATATAATTTTTCATTTTATCTTCTCTGGTATATTATTTAATGAATTACATACTCATACCTTAACTAGGTCTGGATACTTTTAGAACTCACAAATTTAAAGGGACTCTGGGTTATAAATATCATACTACTCATGTACAGATTAGACTATTGTGTGAATGAAAATTCTAGGTTCCTACTGTCTCAGCTCTACTTAGTTTATTTGTTTTGAAGATATGAGTCAATTCTGCCATGACCACCCTTGTACACACTTCTTTATTCAGCTGTGTTGTTGTGATCCTTTAATAAGTTAACTTATTTCCTCTGCCTACTCCCTCACATTCTCTCATAAAATTTCCTGGTTTCATATTCTCCTATCTATACATTTAGCATGGATTTTCTCTAGGAAAAAGAAAAGCAGTCCAGTAAATTTTACTTTCCCATTATATCCCCTTCACCAGTTACCAATGTCAATGCTTCTCATCTGCTATTTAAGGAGATTTTATTTTGTTCATCTGAGTTAAAAATTTCAATGAACTGTTAAACAAAGGGCAGATGCTTTCAATAGTCTTCTGTTACGAATCTTAGTAGTAAATTCTAATGTATTATTTAATACCACTCTGTGTCCCAGAGAAAAGACATAGATTATGTAGATAAAATATGCATAGTTATCATGTCATCCTCTGCAGGGTTTTTTCCTCAATTTATTATGCTGTATATATTGTCATATATCAGCACACAATAAAAAAAAGAGTGCTGTGAGTTTCTCCTTGTAGAAGCCTTAGCAAAGTAGTTTTTAAACCTCATAGTTAATTCTAGCTGTTCTCCCCTTAAAACTAGTATCAAATAATGAAAAGCAATCCAAAGCCAGTTCTTCATCCTAGATGAATGGTGAGTATGTACAAGGTTAGATTCAGTTCTGTGCATTCAACATCTGAGTGCCTGGAGGTTGACTATACAATAATTATCTGTGCATCTATCACAGTCAAAGGGCATCTGGGGATCTATTCCATTTCTTTAATAGGGGCACACTGTGTAATTTGCCATGCTTGACTGTCATTCCTGAGTTCTGGCACTATACCACAGTACCCAGGCTCATTGGCTCAAAGGACTCCAAAGACTCCATGCTCAGGTGACCTACTGCAGGGATGAAGGAGTAGCTTTCCAAACTGTGCTGTGCACACCTGCTAATATCACCTTAGGTTCCACAAAAAAAAAAAAAAAAAAAAAAAAAAAGCCCCAACATCATAGAAAGAGGGAGAATGGGTAAGGAAAGCAGGATGTGATAGATGTGACAGCAGAGGTGGCATATTCCTCTAGAGAAGGAGCAGGGTCCAGGTAAGGTAATTTAGGGCACCTCAAGTGGCACATGCAGGTAACGAAATCCCACCTTACATTGTTGATCTTTATTGACTAGAGCAGGGTGGGGTGGGTTACCCTGGCCAGCAGCTTGCTCAGTCCTCTTGTGCCCAGCAGGAAGAAGGAAGGAAGGAAGGAAGGAAGGAAGGAAGGAAGGAAGGAAGGAAGGAAGGAAGGAAGGAAGGAAGGAAGGAAGGAAGAATAGACTATGGCGAGATCAACAAATGGTAAACAAGTATTCTGTTCTGCTGGCAAAAAAAAAAAAAAAAAAAAAAAAAAAAAAAAAAAAGAAAACCACAATCTTTTTTTATTCCTTTTAGCTCTAATACCTTGAGTACTATATTCAAAAAGGAACACTGTTAAAAAGAACTGCTATAAAAAACATAATGAGAATGAAAAATATTAAGAAAACAACCAATTTATCTAGCAATGTCTATACCCTTCTCTCATGGTGTTTTTTTTTTTTTTTCTCCTGACATGGGACTTTCCTGACACTACTCCAATTTATCTTGCTTTTTGTGTCTTGTTAAAGATGGATGACAAGAACTTTCTAGGCAAATCTATTCTGGCCCTTGTCAAAGAAGGATGAGAGGAAAAAGATCAACACAGACTATGCAGAGTTATATTAGATATTAGAAAAAGATTCTTCACCCAGAGGATGGTTGGATATGGAACAGGATCCCCAGGGCAGTGGTGACAGCATCAACCTGACAGAATTCAAGAAGGATAATGTTCTGGACACATGGTGTGACTCTTGTGGATGTTCTATGCAGGGCTGAGTTGGACTCAGTGGCCCTTGTGGGTTCCTTCCAACTCAGGTTATTCTGTTTCTATGATTCGAAATACCAACAGTAAAATGCTCTTGGCATAGACTGGTTTTCTTCATCCCCAGCTCAGTAACTACCCATGTTTTTCTCTTTGAGGAAACGTAAGCAGTACAGAGTGGTGCAGTATCCAACAACCTTTTTCAATTTGGAGTGATGCTACCTTTCAGTTACTTAATGAACATTAAATTTATTATAATAATTTTAAATACTGTGTAAAATAAATCAGTGATGCCATCTTCTAGAGTAAAACAGGCCTAGGTCTAGGTGCAGGTATAGGCAGAGATGTAGGCATGTAAGGCTTTTCATTGTATAACTCATATTTAGGTACTTTTACACACACGCACACATGCACTCACTGTCAAGCCACAGTGTAAGAGTATTTTGAACTGTGACCTGAACATTAAGAGGTGCTCCATTTGAATACCCTGTGTACTAGATAACTTATGACAATTTTGGTATATTTCTGTAACAAACAAATTGTATTTGTATTTACTCTTTGTGGCTGTAACACCATGAACTGCTAGAGTAATAAGTCAACAACCCCCAGTTACAGCTGGCATATCTGACTTATGGGATCATGCCTCTCATGGCACTTTTTCACTTCTTGCACTGCATCTTGTTGTTGGAGGACAGAAAATAAGGTAAATTTCCTGTCCTGTTTCGATAGGGAACTTCCAGATATATTGGAGGGACTTTCAGTATCCACTGGGAACAAAGCAGTAACTGCTCCCAGTTGTTTGTTGATACAATACAAATGCAACACTACATTGAGAAGGAAAAAAAAAAAAGACCTAAAAATACAGGCATCAGAGAATTCATTCCCTGGTTTAGAAACACAGTTCTTAACAGCAGTAAGTTCCAACAAGTATATAACTTTCATATAATAAAGCATGTCCTCGGTATGCACTTTCTCATTTACCAATATATTTTTTAAAAATACTGTAGATCACAGATTACCAAAGGACAGAATTTTGAAGTTGTTTCTGTTTTTGCAAATGTATATGTAAAATACACATGGAATCAAAATGCAGCTGTTATAAAATAATAGTGCTGTTCTTTGGTGTTCTAGTGCTTTCCCAAGAGATAAGGAAATAATTTTGTGTGTCTTGATTTTATTATCTCACCTGCTTCTTCTTAATTTCATTCTATTTCTCTTTTCTTTTTTATTATGTATTAGAAAAAAAAGTAATTCCCTTTGTATTATGTGCCCAGAACATTAACAGATGCATTCAGAACTCTTTTTACAGCACCTTAAGGATTAGATAGTGTTTTATTCCTGTTTTAAAAACAATTCTTTCAATATCTGGCAGATATTCTGCTTATCAGATTCCAACAAGATGAATAAAAATATTCCCTCTGTTGCAATGACTTACAAGTTTTACCTCCTAACTCAATAAGCTCAGAATATATCCTGTATGTTACCGAACATCAGTGAGCTGTATGCTATGAAATGTTTTTTCCCAGCTAGTTTTATATCATCCAGATTAGAGAAACAAAATGTTGGATTTTACCAAACTGTTGATTTTTACTTTATTTTATTTAAACAATGTACTTGGAAAGTATAATGTTGGGCAATTTGGAGACCTACTTTTAAAGACTAACAGTAACCTAAAAGAGTTATAAGTAAAATAGGAAAGAGGGCTGACATACTAAAAATGCTTTTCTATCTGTCTGTCTATCTATCTATCTATCTATCTATCTATCTATCTATCTATCTATCTATCTATTTATCCATTCATATTTGTGTATATCCATATCTATATTGAGAGATCACTGAATGGTGTGTTCTAAACCTAATCACAGAATACTATTCTAATTTCAAATTTAACCTCCCTTAAAAATCTGCTTAGGAAGTGATATTTTGAGGCAACTCAATATGCTAAATTCATCCACAAAACAACAGATTTTTCACATAGGGACATTTTTTTAAATTTAATTGTTTCACTAGAATTGAATTGTTTAATCTGCATTAGGGCAACTAACTTGTTCAGCACTACCTATGAAACACCTATGAAATATTGTTATATTCCTGAGAATAATAGTACCTCAACAAAAATACAGTAGTTACATAAGAGCCTGTAAATCTGGATGCCTTGACTTCAATTTCCAGCTACATCAAGTCTCTAAGGTTGATTGCAGGTCTCTCATCCATTGTCTATTATGCAACAGAAAAAAAAGTTAATAAAAAGTCCAATAAACTCATTAATTTCCTATTTTAGAGAAATTATGTTAGTAAGAACTGCAGGTTGGTAAGGCCCACCTTAACCCCCAGGGAGGTGATCAAACAACTAATCCTGTAAACCAACCTGATAATCTTCTATGATGAAGTTATTGGCAGTTAAATGGACACAAACTAAAACACAGGATGCTCCCTCTGAACACCAGGAAACACTTTTTCACTGTGGAGGTGATCAAGCACTGACACAGGTTACCCAGGAAGGATGTAGAGCCTTCATTCCTGGAGATATTCAAAAGCTGTTTGGACATGATCCTGGACAGCTGACTCTGCTTCAACAAGGGGGTTGATCAAACTGACCTCCATTGGTCCCTTCCAGCTTCAACCATTCTGTGACAAAAAGTCTAATCTAGCAGTGGAAAGATTCTGTATATGTTATTTTATTTCTCTCTACCCAGCTGATCTCCTTGTTACAGCCAGCCCCATTTTGGTCCATCAAGATTTCTGTAATGATGACTGTGTCTAGAACACAGTGTTTATATCACAAAATGCATTTTTAAGTCTTCCTCTCATTCAGGTAAGTATGTCCATTTTTACAATTAGATTTTGTCAGAAATTGGAGTTTATCTTAACCCTCCCAGTTAAGGGTTAACAGAAGAGTTCTGACATGCAGTGTATCTGACTAGCTTTTCCTTCTCACTCTTTCACTGTGAGATGAAGGGTGAGATGATATTCCAGATGCCTGAGAGATAGATTGTTATTAGCTTTGGGGTTTTTTCAAAGCCCTTTTACTTGACTTCAAGTCAGGATGGAACTGAACTGGAAGAGGCATTCCAGGCACCTAGTGCACTCCAACAGCTAATCACATACTACTTCTACTACCACAACTACTACTACTACTAATAATAATAATGATAATAATAGTAATCTAGAATGAGCTAGACTTCATTAAAACCCCTGATATATTTGTAATTATAGTCCTGAAAAAACAATGTTTTTCTCTACAAATCTCACCAAGCCACACTACTTGCTCCAATACAAAGCAGTACTTCAAAAGGATCAAAAGAGTGGTTGCTGTCAGGTGCAGAAGAAAGGTTAGATGGCTCATGACTCTCCATCATCTGTGAATAAAAGGGCAGACTATTCACTCATTTTGTAAGAGCTCCTAAAGAAACATTTTTTATACTACATTTCTAGAAATGAAGTTTAAATACATTTTCCTTTTATATAAATTTACATAATTTACCACTGCTGACCTGGACTGGATTTCATGAAGAGCCCTACAGATAGTGGCAGCATGTTCACCCATTAATGGCCTCTTGGATCACCCAAGGAGCTATTTCACCTAAACCACAGTAGTCCAAAAGATGCCCTAATCCAATTTTAGACGTTCTGTAAATAGATAATACTTTTTTCTACTGGAAACAGATGAGCAGATTATCATGCATCTGCTTATTTTCATATGTGAAATTCTTAACTGCTCCTACTACTTGACCGCACACTTGAATTCATCTGTGAAAATATAGTGATGCTATTTACCCAAGAGAACCATTTATTCTAGTCTTCTTAAAATAAATATTACAGGAAGATCCCTGGTGTTTTCTCACTGAGAAACTTACCTCATTTATTACATATGTGGTTTCTATATGATAAGGTATTGTATGCAAGATATTTTATACCTGATGGTCAATGACTGCTCAAATGCAGAAAAATAACTCCATGATTCATAGATAAACTGTTTACTTGTAGGTTTTATTTAGGTATGTTCAAGTTTACTATTTGACATTAATGCTATCTCTCAATCTATTGTCATCTGACAATCAATGTAGAAATACACTGTTAATTCTCTGGTTTGTTCTAGAAAGATGAGTTTCTTTGAACTTGCTGTCTGGTGTTACAGAAATGCAATAAACATTTTTTTCAAGCGTTCTTTCTCCTCCTATTTCATCCCTTTGATTCAGCACCTGGAATAGGACAACCTTGACTGTGTGTATAGACCAGGGGATGGAGGCTGGAAAGCAATGCTGTGGAAATGGATGTGGAGGTCCTTGTTGATGGCAAGCTGAACATGATCCAGCAGTGCCCTGGCAGCCAGGAAGGCCAACCCTGTCCTGGGGAACATCATGCACAACATCTCCAGCCAGGCAAGGGAGGGATTGTCCTGCTCTGCTCTGAGCTGGGGCAACCTCGCCTCAAGTGCTGGGGGCAGTTTTGGGGACCACAATATTTAAAAACCATTAAGCCATAGACAGTGTCCAAAGTGGGGAAATGAGGATGGTGAAGGGTCTGGGGGGGAAGCTGTATGAGGAGTGGCTGAGGTCACTTGGTCTGTTCAGCCTGAAGAAGAGGAGACTGAGGAAAAATCTGATTGTGGTCTTGAACTCTTCAGAAGGAGAAATGGAGGAGCAGGTACTGATCTATTCACTCTCATGACTAATGAACTCCAAGAAATGGCCTAAAGCTGTGTCAGGGGAGGTTTAGGTTGGATACCAGGAAAAGATTTTCATCCAGAGAGTGTTTGGGCACTGGAATGGTGAAGTCATCAAAGCAAGAGCCTGTTCCAGTTGAAGAAGCATGTGGATAACACTCTCAGGCACATGGTGTGATTCTTGGAGTTTCTTGCACAGGACCAGGCGTGGGACTCAATGATCCAGACTGGTCCCTTCCAACACAGCATATTCTATGATCCTATGATCCTATGATTGAAGTATTATTTCAGAGTGAACACAATAAATAAATGAATAAATAATCACTCTGAAGTTATTGTACCAGAATAGTGCCCCATTTCAGAAATTAGGTTTATGGATTTCAAGATACAGGCTACATATCTAGTCCTTTTACTATCTCGTCCCCCCCATCCCCACTGTTCTTTCTAGTGGATAACTAAATTGCACATAATATACTTTTCACTTGAAAGTAGATGCCTGTCTGGAACAGGTAACTTTAATGAATACTGGATATGTATTCAGCCTCCTAGACATTGCTGCTGTTATCTCATTCCTATTTTCCTCTAGTCACAACAACAGAAGAGCAATGAATCTTAATTTTTGGTAAAAGAAGCATGATCTCAGCACTCTCTTAAATCCTCTTCATTGTAAGAAGCTTGCTCATTCCACTGAAAGACAATGCACAATTTGGCAATTTTTCCTTTGTGTGCAATAAGGAAAATGTGGTACACAGCAAATGCTTTTGCTAAATCTCAGCAGAAGCTCTCAGAACTAGCTCTAACTAATTTGTTTAAAAATACTACATAAAAATCACTCTGAATCCGCTTTTCTTGTAGTTGTACTCCCTTGAACAATGACTATTGGTAAAGACAAATTCTAAGTTTCATGTTTATATGAAACTAGCAGAAAAGGTCCAGCCATATCTAGCTGTGTATTGTTATCACCTCAGTGATCCTTCTCCCAGTCCTTTGAGTAGCCCTGCATACCTGAGATAAATGCCAGTTTTCATGTAGCTGAATAGTGCAGGATATAAAATGTATTTATTCTCCTTCCACAGGCACAGAAAAGTAATCTATGTATGTCAATATTTTATATTACATCAAAGAGTGCCCAAAATGTCTGACTGCAGAGAATAGTATGCTTTGATCAATTCTTGTTACCAAAACATTTCCCAAACCCACCCCCCAGGAACCCTGAAAAAAGGCTATGGACTGGATTTAGCAGTGGTTGCATACTTCATGCTGATAGGAAGGAAGCCCAGTTGGGAAGGATTCATCAGAGGCTGGCAGAAGTCCTGTTTCCAGCTCCAGACAGAGGTTAATGGGAGCAGTGAGCTGCACTCCTCTAAAGACTGAGTTGTACTTAGTCTCATGATTAGTCAAGAATGCAGGAGTTTCAATGGTAGAACTGGATTATCTTGGAGGTCTTTTACAACCTTGACCATTCTGTGGTTGCATGCAGGACACTCAGGAGCAGAGGGCATGAAGTACTGTGAGCCAATGAGATGGGTGTTATTAGTGGACAAATGCAATGTGCATGGTGACTGCCTGGACTTGAGCAGAGTTTTCAGTGTTGCTTCTACGGGTGGTGCCTGTAACAGGGACACTAAAGAACCAGGAGGTCTGCTACAAGACCAAGGATAAAAGAGATAAATAGACCTGAAGTCTCCTATTCTTCCTTATCATGTTTAGGATTATTATCAGGAGATTCCTGCAAAGCTTTCCATCATCTTTGTGGCTACATCCAGCCAATGATGCTCATCAGGTACTTCCACAATAAAAGAAGATAAATTATTTTTTCTCCCGCACAGTTTCACAATCTCAAAATAACTATTTTCAATTCAATTCAAAATCACCATTTTAAAAACCAAAATATTCAGTTGATGGGTCCTTTTTAATGCAAACGTTTTTTAAAATATTAATTGAAGCATAAGTCAAAAGACCCTGAGGTTACCACAGTAAAAAAGAATGACAGAACTAAGAGAATTTTTCAGAGCTGCACTTTCTTCATGTTTACATGTTTCCCTAAGCATTTTATTTTCATTGTTAGGATAAGCTGTAGAAATACAGTAAGAAGTGTAACTTTGCAAGCTATATCTAATTGCAAAGCTTATAAAATTACTTATTGCCTGTCTCTTTGCACTGTTTTTAACTTGTTAACTTTTCCTTGCTGTTTTTGATAATATATCACACGTATTTATCCCTTCTGGAGCTCATCTTAAGACTGTACTGCATTCATTAGCCGAGTATTATGCTGAAGTGTACTGGATATTAATGAGTTATCATCATTCATTCAGATAGAGCTGATATTATTGCAACATCTAAATTGTTCTACCTTTGCACAATGCTCTTATTTTTTTTTTCCCATTACAATTTTTTGAGTTTATGATTATACAAAAATTTTAAACTGGGATCATGGTCCTAAATTAATGACTCTGAATGATTTTAGAGGTTTAGAGACTAATCTCTTCTTTAACATTCAAATTAGACAAAATGCACAAAGGAATAGTGGTGAAAAAATTAGATCTTGTAGGGTACAGCTAAAGTCCTAATTCTCAGCTGAGGAAATATGTTGCCTCCTGTATGCAAAGAAGTTTGGTGTCAACAGGAAATAAAGAGGCAACTCCCATCCACTCCACCCTAACCTATAGCAGGAGTTTCCAGCTGATTTAGGCTCCTGAAAAGATGTTGTGTCCACAGTTCCTACACAACATTTTGACAATGGAAGGACCAAAAGGCTGCCTTTTCAATGAGAAAGAGCCAGGGAACATAGCTCTCTGAATACAGGAGTGAGTTTCAGAGAGTTGCAATTGCAAACACAGAGCATCAATCCAAGTGAGCCTCCTTTTCAACAAAACTCCTCTCTGCTGTCCCTTGTGCATCCATCTCTGTACCATGAGGGCTGTGATGACACTCCTTGGAACTCCATTCTCACAATTACATGCAATACGTTGAATATAATATTGAAATTTCAGTTAGAATTTTTCACAACCAGCATCTTACATGGACTTTGATATTATAAAAGGAAGGGAATCAGAAAGAGCAGAAAAGGAACTGACGGTCTTGTGAAACAATTCTAGACGTGTGAATTCTGATTCTCTTTCAGATACTGAAATGGAGTAAATGGGACTTCAGTGAAGTTATGGTTGACTCTTCTAAGGCATATCAGTCAGTGATCTGAGAGCTTTGGACTTTTCCAGTGTCTCTATTTTTTACTGGTACTTAGTCTGTGTATTTGGCAACTTAATTTATTACTTCATACAGTTCTTTATACTGAGCAGCCCATTCACAGAAAGCAGGTGTCCTCACATTGCCCTTACATACCCTCACACTCTGAGCATGCAGATCTCCATCCAGCTGCAGAGACTTGATTGTAACTCAAATCACTTAACATGGGACAGTGTTCAAAGAGAATTCCAATTTAAATAAAACAGAACCAAGAGAGTTAGTGAAATAAGCAACTCTTTCCACAGGCCCAAGACCCACACAACATGAGAAACCAACCACAGAAGGGTTCCCAGGAGTGTGTACCAATTAATTTATAAATATATTAAAGACTTACTTACATTTTTGGAAGGAAAAGCATTGACTGTTTTGTCAATGACCATTTGGCCAGCAAACCTATGTAACAGGTCACCAATAAACTTTTCCATTTCATCAATATAGAAAATTATTATTTTATTTATGTATCCTTTTTATTGCACATTTATTTTTAGTACGTATCATTTTTGTGTAGAACTATAACAGCAGTGGAAAAAATACTATTTTTCCATTTAGAAAAAGTAAAAAAGAAAATGCCTTTTAAAGGAACACTTTTCATTAAATGTATCCCTTCTATGAGAATTTGAAATTTAAATAGCTGTTTTAAAATGAAAGATAAATAACAATAAAGGCACTGCAAAAGACAAAAACAGAATATTACAGCCTCCAGACAAAGGTTTATATAATATGTGTCAAACTTTCAAAACATAATCTGTCTCTAAATATGTCGACCTTGTGGAATGTGCTGCTTAGTTTTACCAGCAGAGCTTAGGATTTTTCACTGAAGTTGTAAATGCTCCTTCATGGTCCTTCACAATGAGAATTATTTATTAAAGTGTTTTTCCTTTAAAAGAACATATAATAGGTTAGAATTGTATAATCATAGAACCATAGAACTCCATTTGGGTTGGAAGGGACCTTAAAGATCATCTAGTTCCAATCCCCTGCCATGGGCAGGGACACCTTTTGCTAGACCAGGTCACTCAATGCCCTGTCCAGCCTGGCCTTGAACATTTCCAGGGATGGGGGAGATGAGGAGTCCACAACTTGTTGTGAGAACTTGTTCCAGTGCCTCATCACCCTTAAAGAATTTCTTCCTAATATCTAATCTAAGTGTACACTCTTTCAGTTTAAAGCTGTTGTTGATTTCAAACAGTCTTTGTGTTTATTCATGCTTCAGCAACTCAAGACTTGGACTCTTCTCATGGTGTCTCTGCTGCAATTATTGTAGCAGATATTTTGGTGATCCACTGGGGACCCTCACCTCTTCTGGACTGAAAATGTTCAGGTTACATCCGTGCTCCCTGGTAGTGATTCAAAGTTGGTTATCAGGACACTTCTGGGGCAGTGAGGTAGCACCTTCTGGTGGGTACTCAAAGGGTTGTTTGCTGCTAGAAAGTAGAATGAAGTGGTGGCTGGGACCCAAATGGAAATTTAGTTATCCAGTGTGCAGGTCATGCAGGATTTAAGAGAACCAGGTTTAGTCCTTCCCTCCTGTATTAACGAGTAGAAAAATTATCACACAACTTCAATTTTTCACTTTAGCTTCAACACTTGAAATGAGTTTTGGCTGGTTTGGGGCTTGGGGTTTGTGTGTGTGCATGTGTGAGTGGCAGCCTCTAGAGAAACTAAAGCACTGGCTTCAGGCTAATCTGGCTGCTGATCACATACCATTATTTGGTGAATGACTGGATGAGGAGGCCTTTCCTCTGATTAAAGAGGGATTCAAGACAGTCTGGTTTCATGTGTATCAAGGGTCAACATGTAAAAAAAGCTTCTTACAGCACTCCAGCTGTTCCTTATTTCAGCCCTAACAAAATACTTACAAGAGGCAAAAATGTGTTCAAGTTAAGGGTACATTTCCACATTCTTTTCAATAAGCAAGCTAACACATGCAACACAGTTTAGTGGCAATATGGAGGAAATTTTACAGGAGGAAAATTAGCTAGCGCCATATTACAGGCAAAATATTTAGTAAATGCTCATATTTAAGTATTTGAATGCTCCATTTATGTATTTGGGTTTTTTCATCTTTGATTTCACTTCTTCCATACAAAAAAATGAACCTGCTAAATTCTTGACTATATTAGAAGGTCTTCAAAGCTCTGTTCCTGATAGCAGTTTGGAGAGGGAAAATAATACCATGAGATATAAGCCTTGCCTCATACCTGGAAGGAATTGCTTTGACTCTCATCAAGAAAAAGTCTAAATGATTCTGTCTCTAATCCAGGTGTAATCAAGTTAATTTACTCTATGCAGCCTTGCCTTGGAGGAATACTTTTCAGATGAAGAGTACAGCTAATTACATTGGAATCAAAGCTTAATATTTCCACCTACTAAAGAACTGTAAGTCAAATTAAAGTGAGGAAAAATTGGCAGATTAAGTAAAATAAACCTGTGGTGGTTTATGAATTGGTGTGGTTCTCTGGGCTGGGCAGCAGAATGCTGCTGATGGGCAGCTAGGATCACTTTTTATACACAGTAATTCATTGTAGAAAGGGTAATCTCTAACATCTCATTTTTTAACTAGATATGTTCTGAACATATGAAAGTCATTATTTTAAGGCCAAACAAGCACTATAGATATATATGTGCTTCTGAGATTTCAAAAACATGGAAAAACAAGGAGAATGTTTAATAGCTGTATTCAGGACACTGAAAATTGCTATGACATAATAAAGATGTCGAGAGAACGGTACATGAGAAGAGAAACTCATTTGTTTGCAATGACAATTCTGGAGCACCATTAATGGTTGTATTGCAGTTCCATCTGAGGAAATGAGGTCTTTGATTTATTTAGTATGTATCTGGTCTTAACTCACACAGGAACTGCATCTCGTTCAAAGGAAATTGCAATGTAAGAAGTTTGGACACTCTTTTCCCTGCATTTAATGTGCTGTTTCATTATTTGGAGCATAAAATAAAAGTCAATTACACACTAAAAAATAAGCAAGGGTTTTGAGAAGAAACATTTATCAGCCATTTAGATAGCAAGCTGAAAATACTAAGAGTTCAGACTTAATGGGAATTTATGTTCAAAAATATTTTAATGTCATATATTGAGGAAGCCCTGTACTTCAACTTCTATATGTTCCCTTTATAGGAACTTCTATAAAAAAGAAAATTAAACTGTTTATAAATGTATCACTACTCCAGATTTTATTTTAACATTTTACTTTGGATTTCCTTTAAACTGGTTTATTTGTTCAAACATTATTTAGCTCAGTGTGCTCTGTTTCCCTCACATAAACAGACCTTTTTTTTCCTTTGTGTTTGATATTTTCTGTCTTTAAGCTAACAAATGAAACACGTTCTTCTTCATTGTTCTTCCATAACTGTTTAGTATGAGTCTTCTATTTCATCAATGTCCAAAATCTAAGGATTTTGGATGAATTTCTGGGCCACCATTTCAAACTTATTTTTACTCTTTCTGGCAAGGTAAAGTTATCTGCAAGAAGCAACCAGGTTATGAACGTCATATTAAGGGTTCTGATGAGGAAAGAAAACTACAATAAGGTTTAACAGGTTAAAACAATGGTAAAAATATTATCTGAATATAAGAAGAGAATGAAGACAGTAAAGCTCTTACATTTTTAGAGGTTAGAACAAGTATTGCAGAAAAACCCCATAAACTGTAGTAAGGTCATATACAAGAAGACACAATATATAGGAATGAAAAATAATACATCAATCTGCAATGTGGCCTCACAGCAATTGGTTATATTGTGTGAAGTATTAAAACCTAGATAGATGGAATTGATTGATCAAGGGGAAATTGAACCACTACCAAATTTGCTCTGCTAAATGAAACATTGCCATGTGTCTTCCCTCTCTTGCTTTTGCAGTCAAAATGCACATACAGGGAGTCAGAAACTAGGTTTAAACCAGTCAAAATAAAACATCACAATCAAATGTTTTTCACTGTCTTTTTTCACGTGCCGAAAAACTATGAAGTTTTGTGAGCAATGCTTACAGGAAAACGTCTGCCTAACTAAATTGCTGTAAACCATTTATATTACTGCAGTAACTAAGAAAAAGGAACACCAAAGGTAAAAGTATTATTAAATCATGTCCCTTCCAACTTAATAACCTCTAAGTATGACATGAAAATCGAGGTTTTATGAAACATTATGAAACAACTTCAACTCTTGGTAGTAGTGCACTGCTATTTCTTACAGAAAACCAAACAGTGGTCAGTGTAAGAAGTATTGCAAGAATGAGCTGGCT
Organism: Oenanthe melanoleuca; assembly: GCF_029582105.1. NCBI lineage: Eukaryota > Metazoa > Chordata > Aves > Passeriformes > Muscicapidae > Oenanthe > Oenanthe melanoleuca. The sequence continues at coordinate 71,609,787 of NC_079333.1, read as the reverse complement.
GGGAATACCTGGGAAACTTCTGGTTGGAAAACACCAAGTTTCTTAGTCGTGGAAGCAAAGTCTAGTTGAAACTACTGTAGACAGAATACAAAGGGCAAAAACACTGAGGCTAGCACACTCTACTGAGTGCTGGAAGAGGCAGCTTTTGGACTTTTGTTATCACATCTCCAGCACCTGGCGAGCAAAAAAGAGTGTTTCCAGAACCTTCTGCCTCACCTACTCTTTTGAGGCAGTTTTAAAATAAAATATTACTCTCCTCCTCTGAAAAGGCTCAAATGCTTACACTCAGGCAAGGAATAAGGGTTATACACTATCTGCTGAATCAGGTGCCTGGAGAGATGCTGCAAACACTCCTGTCACCGTCCTCACAATTTCTAATAAACTCATTTCTGCAGCTCACTGCTCTGGATATCGTTAACATTATTCTAACAACTTCCAAAGGCACAGGCAACTCTGCAGCTGCTGCACCCTTCTAGTTTGCATGTGGGAGTGAAAACAGTACTTTACTGTTTGACCTTGGTGCAGAGTAAGCACATACCATAGAAAAACAGAGATGTGAGGCCAGATATAGAGTGAATGATTCTTTTTAAGGCAGTTGCTGATGGCTACTCCCCTGAAGTTCTTATGGTGGTGACAACACATCTCTAAACTGTGGGAAGGTCCTACTTGGTTAAAATACAGGGATTTAAAACTACCCATTAAAGAAAATTCTTAAAGACTAACTGCTCCATAGCATAATAATTTAAAGAAAGTCTTAACAGCCTTAAACCAAGGTATTCTAAAATGTTCTGGAAGTTATGGAAAAAAAAAAAAAAGGTTTTATCTTGCAGAATTCTATAGCAAGAGAAGAAGTTTTATTTGAAAACTTTGTTTTCTCTTGCAACACACTTTTCAATAATCTTCTCATCCATAGGGCAGTATCAGCTGCCCATTAATAAGTATTTTATGATAAACAGCTGCACTTGAAAACTGAGGTGTATTTGAAATCAGAGAGGTGGGATTACTGCATTCAGTCTGCAGAAAATAGAAAGGCGTATTGCCATGTTTTCTGTGGAAAGTTGTTAAGACAATTTATAATTTTTTGCCTAAATGCACTAAATGAATAAAGACAGCTCAACTCACCTAAGAGAGGACAAACCAGACTTTTCACCCTTTTCAAACCATTTTACATATTGTAATTACACATTTGCATTTCTCCTGGGACAGATTATGATGAATTATGATGAATTCAAAACAAGAAATTTAAACAATGGCCATTTTTTAATAGAAGCTTGCAGGAAATTTTATTTAATGGCTGCCAGCCAAAGGCAACATTGCTCTTATATTCCAACTTGAAGTTTGTTTCTACTTTTTTGGATTAATTTAATTTGAATTAATTATTATATGGATTAATGAAGGTACTTGAAAAATTAAATTACTAAACATATCATAAAAGCCTTCTGTCTATCATAGTCCTTTTTCTTCTTCTGTCACTTAGATTCTATCAGTAGTATGCAAACTGTGATGAACCTTGCCTTTTGGAACCTGGAATGCATTTGAATTGCAATCAGTTTGAAGGCCTAATACAGGTTTTCCTTCTGAAACTGTTCCAAAATGTTGAGAACTTGCAATTGCATCTGTCTGGAAGTATTATATTGCCAACTGAATAATGTTGATCCAAGTTAGATTTCAGATCCCATTTACTTTGGGAAAATCTTGAGGTACTAAATATAATTGTTAAAGAATATAATTAAATAAGCACATCATTAAATGCCTCCATAGACTCATTTCATTGAATTGAAAAATTCCATGTTGAAAAAATATGCAAAAGTATCAGTCACTACAGAAAATTTTAAAAAATTGCCTCACTACATTGCTGAAAGCTTTATGAATTTCACCGGTTTAAACTTCTAAGCAGAGAACACACAAAATTTTGCTATGAATTCGCAAATGTGCTCAGCGTTTACATAATGATTCCTCTTCAAAGATGAAAGAATGAATGGAGAATAAATAAATTGTGACCTTCCTGCAAAACAACTTTACCTTTAAAGATGGATCATGTAGGGTGATGCTTCACTGCATCCAATACATTAATAGTTATTAAGCTGACAGAAAATCAATTTCACCATAACTTGTTCTGTACTAGAAAGCAACAGTAAAATGAGGAAAAAAAATAAAAGGAGGACATTCAATCCATGCTTCCTGTAAATGTCATTGTACATTTTAAGAGAAAAAAAAGTCTTCATAGACATTAATGAATAAGCTGTACATAAAATTTTAAAAACCCAAACCCTATATATATTCTTATCATGTACTGGTTTAGGCATTCACTGATTTTGAAGTGCAATGATCCTTTGAAGTCAAGCAGGACAAGTATGTTCAACAGCCTACAGAGACTGATAGCAGTATGATATCTGCCACTCCTAAAGCAGTACTGGGATAACATGAAATCATATAGTCATCACTACTATACAGGTATTTAGAAATAAATTATTATAAAGGGCAGCTAATGTCATTTGCCATGCCAGTAAGTTATTGCACACTAATAAGGGTGTATGAAATAAATAACGTTTGACACAAAAGATCAAAAAACATTTGCAAATTAATCTGCTAAAAAGATACCCCAGAAATGTAGAAAACAAGACATTTTTGATTCTGGAAATGAAAAATACCAGTTAGATTTACACAAGGATTGCTTTATATATTTTTACTGTACTGAAATTAATGTGAGTCTATACTGAATATATTTTCAGCAGCTCAGTTATTTTAACTGATTGAACATATGCAGTGCAAAAAGAAACTCTTACCTGACATGGTTATCTAGTGTATTGTGTTAAGATATGGTTGCATATTAAGAAGGCACTACAATTAAACAAGTGACAGCATGAATCAAGCACCGAAATTCTGATCCCACTTTAACTCTGCCTAAAATGATAATCTGAAACTAATCCTCTGTGCCTGTGAAGTACCAGTGTTTTCACAACTCAGCCATCTCAGAGTTGCTTGCTTCTAACGAGATGAGTAACACAAGCTGCTCACAGAGATCATGAGAGCTGAGCTTTTCCATATGGAAACTTTAATGTGCAATCTAAATGCACCTTGGTGAACATTGGTGTTGCAGGGGGTCCAGAAATGCCTTACAGAGAAGGGACAGAGAACTATTTCCCAATTCAGTATGATTAAGCACTCCATAAATCTTTTTTTTTTGTTTGTTTGTTTTTTTTTGTTCACAGAGCACAGGCATTTCTAGAGTATGAGCTAAATTGATAAACACTGTCCTAAACATTATCTCATAAGTGTTACTTAAACTTTACTCTTCTGAAACTATTTATTTTTAGGGTTTTTTGTGCAGACTTTAAAACACTTATGTATTAGAGACATATCCTTATTTGGCAACTTACATGAAACATATTTTTATTTTTTTTAGTCAAAAATTTTTTTTAGTCAAAAAATACAGCACAATGGAGTGACTTGCAAATAGAATAATACAGGATATAATAAAGAAGACAAATAACAGGAAGTTCACTGAGAAAAATGGCACTTAAAATCCTTCAAAGACTGGAAAGTGAAAAATCCTCTGATCTTTATGTGAAAAAAGGGCCAAACAATTATTTTAAACAATCAAACCAACAGCTTGTTTTCTGTCAAACATTATTTATTTCATACACCTTTGTAAATATGCAGTAAATTACTGTAGAGGACCACGCTTCAGCACGATTTGTCTCAATCATTCTGAGCATTGCTGCAGGAGAGGTGATAGAAAGTGAGGGTCCCGAGGAGGTCTGAGCCAGCTCTGCTTTGAGACTGGGGCTCTGTCCCACCCTCCCAACTCACTTCCTGGAGAAGGGGTGGCTGTGCACAACACAGATAACAGATAAGTCTAATTTACATTAAGAGGCGTGCACCAGGTTAACTATAAAAAGATGCAGATTAGAAAGATGCTTCCTTGCTGTTTTTTATCTCTGCTATCTCTTTTTTGTCTATTCTCCTCTCCTTCTCTTTCACTTTCTTCATCTCATTGTTTGCCTCATCTCTGGATCATGCTCACAATAGCACCAATGCAGGATCTAAGGATATTGTTTGTTTTTTTCCCTTGCTTTGCCTGAGCAAAGCACAACTATCATACTCTATTCCATACTGCATATTAAATTCTGCTTGTGCAATGGTGTGTTTTGGCTCGTGAGCCACTGTGAGGAGTTTCTGGTGGGAGCTGAGAACTTTTTGAAGTGCACTGGACAAAATAAAGGGCTTGCTATCTGTCACTTGTGGGAGTCTATTGTATGAATTTACAGGCTTGTTAGCCAACACCTTTTCACTCTAAATAATGGGCTGGTTGCCAAAGCTTTGGTGACTGTAAAATAAAACAAGTTTTCCCTCGCTCATGATCCACTATCTTTGTTCAGCCTCATGAGAATTTACAAGGAACACCACAGCCTCTACCAGTGGGTCATGACACTTACTGGTATGACAAATGATATTAGCTGCTTTTTATAACAGATTAATTGTTGATACAATTTTACAGTGTTGTTTTCGGTATGAGATTTGCTAGAAGGTGAAAGCCTGTAAAGGGACTAGAAAAAACACCTGTTCTAATAGAGTTTTCAGGAAAATGCCACAAAAGTGAGATTAATCTAGGAATTCCACAGTAATAGGTGCAGTCATCTTGCTAAAGGAAACACTTTGGTATGGAGTATAATATGAATCAAAAAGTTTATAAAGCATTGCTAGTATGTAGATTTGAATACAAACTCATTCAATGGGAACCATGGAAATTATATTATTACTCATTGAAATGAGTATAGCTAACATTATCCCCTTTAAAACTTAGCAAAAGCACAACAAATTTGAGATAGCAATTAAGCACTCTGTATCTAATCTGGTTCTCCATTACACTTGAACAGCACAGGTAGATTTATGTACAGTACCCAGAGCCTCCAGGATTTCTGTTTTCAACTACTCTCTGCAACACCATGAAGTTATGATGCTGAAAATTATTCTTTAAAGGATAATTTAAATACAGCCTCAAATTTTCGTTCTATAGTAAGAGCTAATTAAAAATATATTATTGCTGATTTATTGGAAATATGAGTACTACCAGTTTCCTTCATGTCATTTTATCTGCCTAAACAGGTAGATTACACATCAGAAAACAATTGGGTGCTATACATATGCAAACCTTTGCCTGCAGGGAATTGTTTGGTTAAGTTTCCCAGCAGTCATTCTCATGATTGCAGACATTTAACATTTTTGATTAAATGACCTTGGCACAAAGACCAGGACTGCATTCATGAGGTCTACTGATGACATTCTCATCACCATGGAGAAGGACTGTAATTTCTCACAGGAATAACTGGATGTATGAATAACAGTAATTAGATGATAATCACCAATGGTTTAGACTGAAATACTTAGGGACAGAAGAGAAACAAAAAATAAATATTTCTTGGGTGGGTTAACTGCAAAATGACTAAAAACCATCAAGATAAAGCAATGGTGGAGAACAGTACTGTGCTGGCTGCATCACATAAAGTATTTTTAGCATAGTTCTACAGGGTTTCTGTAAAATATTTTAAAACATATAAACTATTACCTCAGATTGGACTTCACACAAAGACAAATGAAAAAAAAATCTAGTACTACCAGTCTACCAGTAAACATGGTGGATAAATTTGCACTACAAAATCAATGCATTGTGAATGGAATATAAGGTAGCTTTTGACTGCCCTCAGTGTCCCCAGTTGATTCCCCACTTGTGAGGAAGCCTGGTTTCCTCAACATTTTAAAGGTGTTGGGAAAAATGTGTGTTTATATACATTTAAGATAGAAAATCTAGGCTTTTAAAAATAGAAATAAATTAAATAAAATATATGCTGTTCTGTACAATAAAAGTATTTTCTTTATTTTTGCTCATGGAATAAAATATTATTACCAAGAAGAATATTACTGTGGTAGGGAAAGTAATATTATTAAGCTGACTTTCATAAAAGTGAATGCTAATTATAGCTGCTAATCCAATGAGACACATTTCAGAGGTGTGCATAATCACTACAAATTTCACCTTTCTGTGAATATATAATGAAGCATCAGAGATTTATTTCTAAGCATATCAACTTCTGTCAAGAGATTTTCATTACATCAAACATTGATTAAGCTAAACTTAGGTCTACCATGCTTTGAAGTGCTGGTAGGCATCATTTAAAATGTATCTTTGCAGAGACCTCTATTACAGTGTGTGAAAAGGAAAGAAAGGAATATTGTCAACTTGCATAATGTACTTGAGAAGTACAAAGTAGAAAGATTTTGTGATTTTTGTTAATTTAAATCTGGAGACTGTGGAGAAGCAAAGGATAAGCAATAGAGGCAATTATAATTAATGACTTTGGTGCTTGTTGTTCTTACTCATAGAAAGCTTCTGTCAACAAACTGGGATAAACTTGTCATGCTATTAGGATCAATGTGGAATCTTGTGTGTGGAAACAAGAGGTGATACATGTACATACCCTGTATTTACAGAAGAACACATACACACTCTACATATACATGCTCTGATACAGGGGAATTCTTCCCTGTAAAGAGAAAATCTTTGGTAGTTTATGCAAGTTTTATATTACAGACATAGACAAATGCTATCCTAGAAATCTGGTCTCATTTAACCCCTGTGCCATAGTATGTACATTTCTGTCACAGCAATTTTTTCTTATTCACTTGGTTTATAAAATACATGAAAACATATATTCCAACATGCTGCACTGTATCTTTATCTGGTTCTGCCAAAATGAATGGTGGCACTTTCTCAGTTATCTTTCTGTTTTACACAGGCTGGTTTTGGGTGGGACAGAGCTAATTTTCTTCATAGTAACTGGTATGGGGCTGCTTCAGATTTGTGCTGCAGACAGTGTTGGTAGCTCAGGGATGTTTTAGCTGCTGCACAGAGCAGTGCTTGCACAGAGTCTGGGCATTTCCTGCTCCTCACCCCAACCCCAGCAAAGAGCAGTCTGTGGGCGTGTGGGGACACTGGGAGGGGACACAGCTGATGAAAGGAATATCTAACACCATCTAGTGTCATGCTTATCATATGAAGATGGTATAAAAGAAAAAAACAGGAATGTTTTGAGTGATAGTGTTTGCCTTTCCAAGTCACCATGATGCATGATGAAGCTGGGCTTTCCTGGAGACAGCTGAACACCTGCCTGCCCATGGTGAATAGAGAATGAATTATTCAGTTTACAGTAGATTTTACTGTTGTAGTCAGTATAAGTACCCAAAGAATACAAAAATGGTACTCAATATTTCATTAATGCCCAGAGAGCCTCCTGTCTTCAAATGCAATAAATCTTTTGAAAGAAAACATAATAATTCTCCAGTTTGTGAGAGGATCCTCTGGTAAGTTAAGCTCATTTCTCACAGCACTAAGACACCATCTTTTTTCACTATTTCTAATAGCAGTTTAGAACTCTATATCTTCCAGGAGCCATTGCTCCAAATTTTATTAAAAGCCTTTTTAACATAGTACTGTGCTCAGAGGAGTCTTATAGTTCTCAGTACAGTCAAGAGAAAACCCAGGTGCTCAAATTAAAGTCTTTAAAGCAGTTATTATCAGGGTGTGTCCTCATGTATTATTTTTCACATTGAATAAGATTACAGTTTTTAGCTCCTTACTGTCACTATCCTGTTGAACCACCACAGCACCACTTTATAAAACTCCACACAGAAGTTTTCAAGTACTTGATCCTGTTCAGGTTCCTGTAGTCCAGCCCCTGGTGCTCTTATAGTCCTGATCAGCTGTCAAGGAGAAATGCAAAGGCAACTCTGAGGAATACAAGGACTGCAGCTGAGGAGCTGCATACTCCAGGTTAGCTCTAAATCCAGTAGTGCTAAGGAGGGTGATTTTGCAGCTTCCAAGGAGGATTCATGGGACATGGGATGAAATACACATCCAAGCTCACTCCAAAGGCTCCTTCCACAGACAATGTAGAGAAGTGTGCTCAACTAGGAAATTATTTACCTCAGTTCCAGGGACTCAGTCAAATTGCCCGAACAAGTCTACTGAAATTTGAACTAGGAAATTCCCACTAGGAAATTCCACTTATGTGCCAGAAGGGAAAAATTCTGTTGCAAAGCCTATAATATTTGGGGTTGGGTTTTTTTTTTGGAAGAGTCAGGAGAGCAATTTCAAACATATTCCGAACCCTAAGTTTTGGAAGCCTTAAAGCATCTCCGATACCTTTAAAGACCTCATATTAGCCCTAGATGCCTAGATGAGAATAAGATGTGCCCTTGCAATACTTATTCCTTTCTTTAGCAAAGATATTCAAGGGTAATTAGATCAGATACAGATGACTGGAGTCAAGTGACATGAATACCACTCACAGTGGTAATTAGATACTGTTTGAAAAACCAACCACAAAATGTATAGGAGTGCTCCTATCACTCCTCTCCTACCCTGCCTGCAGCTATGCTGTAGCAACTGAAGCTGCAGAACTTCCAGGTCTTTATACTGGGGAAATCATGGGGTGTCTGAATACTCTGGTTTGGGGGCAATCTGCCTCTGATATGGGGTATTTCATAATAGTCATACTGGAAGTGGCATAAATACTACCCATTGTTCTTTCTTAGGGAAAGGTTCTGTTAGGCAAGCCATATTTGCAGATATGCAAGAATAGTGTAGAAATTTACCAGCAACAAAAAGTTATAAAAAATTCAGTCAGAACACCCCTTTTTCACCCTATCCTTAGCTTTTTTAATTTAACTGTAAATCAGTAGTAAATACAATGCTCTTCACTGCTGCTTTGAATTAGTATTGTAGTTTATTGCAATTCCATTGATCTAATAAGATTGCCTGGACAGCTGTCAACAAACAGCATAGATGGGAGAAAGAAAAGAAATTGAAATTAAGTCAAACAGACACAATCTAAAAGAGCTAATTAGGATGTTTATAGATAATGCTGCAATTTTTGATTTTCTGTTATTTTTAAGACCATATTAAAACATGTAAAGGGCCTTTGGTGTCTAGGGACACATTAGAGGGTGACCTGGAGTGGTACATTTGTCAGGTCTGTCTGTGCAACTCTTCTCAGACAGGAAGCCCTTCAGAAACTGAAGTATGCCAACTTGAGCACTGTAATGGAGTTCCACAACCTGTATTATGTTTTTGGGATGTAATTTCAGTTTATGAAAAGTGTATGGAACACCAGATTACTGGCAGAGGTCATGTCTGCTCCACTAAGTGTTGCCAGAGCTGAGAGAGGGCTGTTCAAAGCAGCTTGAAATAAGAAAGGCTCCTGCTTGGCAGGACAGTTTCAGCACTGTAGAACTGCTGCACATGATCTGCAAAGGCAAAATCAAGAGACTTTCAAAACAAATTTCCAAGGAATCTTTATTTTCTTGGGTTTTTGGAACTGGTGTATCTATATAAAGTACTGTATCTCTAAATTATTTTCTAAATTATGTTCCTAATGTGGGGAGATGGCAATTGTATCATTACATGCTAATATTTGCTCTGAAAGTTTTGCTGATGAATTGCTTGCTTATTTCTGTCTTCATTCCTGCCAATCACAGTCTGGAATAAGCATGTACATATTTTTTATTGAAATCTAAAAACATAGTGTAAAATGAAAAATAATCACATAATTTCCTTCAATATATCAATTATACACTATCTTACTAGGATTCAAAGTACAATTAAATTGCTGAAAAGACTACTAAACAGTAAAACACATTTTTTTCTTTAACTGAGAGCAAATACCTTAGAGGATAATATATATTCCTGCTAACAAAAAAAAAAAAAGGAGATAATTAAAACCTTTATAAAGCATCTGTCATCCAGCTACACTCATTAGGGATTGTAAAAACCACGCAGATTATAAAACATGGAAAAAAAAATAAAAAAAGTAAATCCGAAGTTCCCCAAAAAATAAAACAGAAATATTAGAGAAAAAAATATACAATATTCTAACCCTTGCATAAAAGCACAGATATATTAAACCAAAAAAACCCCAAACCCCAAGCCTATAAATTTGAGTACAGGTCTGATGTGTAAACAAAACAATCACCTAGTAACATTTGCTGAGAAAAAACCAGAATGATGAGATACAGTGTGGATCACAGATTATTGCACTTTAATTTCTAAATGAGCTTAGACATCTGTGAAATTAAAACCCCAGGGCAGACAAATTATGTGACACTATGTTGAGAGAGGAACAAAGCTTTGAGATGCAAATTCCAGCCTTCCATTGCGTCAGACCAGGTAACCTTGCAAACAACCTTCACACAGGCCAGTCTTCTCCACTCTGACTGATGCCTCCCATATGTATCTGTTTCTCCTCTCCCTTTTCCAATCAAGTTGACAGCAATTCCCAGTTCATTTTCTAAAGAGACTGATAAAAGCCAGGCTGGACCTGTACCTGTTATTAACCTCTCTTGTACCATTATTACTTATTTTTCTCCTTTGAGATAAGCAGTTACATTGCACTTGCTGATCTTTGCATGTGATGTGTTATTGCATAAAAACGGTGCTGCAAATGTCAGCCTGTTACTGGGTCATTAAAGTCAGGTCATGATATTTGAAAATCTGATGTTCTTAACCTTTTCAGGAATTAACCAACATGTATTACGGGATTATTTATCTTTGTTTGTTGTTTTTGACATGGTTGTTGTTGCTTATATCAATTATTCATGAACACAGGGGCATATATTATGCTATAAAAAGCCATGAAGTCTAATTGATTTATTCACATTATTGAAACTATGATTTAATCATTAATAGTATTTACATAATTATTTTCACTGGCCAGTTTGAGTCTCCTCCATCATTGTGAAGGAAAAAATTTGAGCCCTGAATATGCACAAACAGCTACTCAAATGTCTTCTGCACATATACACAATAGCATGAGAAAATGACCTCAAGCTGAAACAGGGGAGGTTTACTTGAATATGAGGAAAAACTTCAGCAAAATGTTGCAACAGGCTGCCCAGGGAAGTGCTGGAGTCACCTTCCCTCGAGGTATATAAAAAATGGGTAGATTTCCTTGTGGAAATGGTTTGGTGGTGGACTTGGCAGTGCTGTGTTAATGGTTGAATTAGATCTGAAAGATGATTTCCAGCTTAAATGATTCTATGAATGCATTATTCAGTGATATCCGATTTTTTCTACACTAAAATAAGGCTTTTTGGCCTATCATTAGCATTCCTGAATCTTCTTCAGTTATGTATGCCTCCATGTTTCTTACAAAACAAGGCTAAATGATGGATATTTCTCATTTTCAATTGGAAACTAAAATATTTGATAAAATATGTGTTTGAAAATGGGACACCCTCATATTTTGCAGATACAAATGAACTGCAGATCTCAGGTAATGCTTGAAATACATCACATGATAGCCATTCTAAGATGCCAAAAATTATGACACTTTCTTATACAACTGCAACCCCTAAAGATAAAAATCTCTGAAGTTCATTAGTTTTCCAAGCCCAGAATCACTTTGTGCCAACAGCTGAGGAAAAAAAATAAAAATAAAACCAAAAAAGATAGTGTTCAAATACTTGCCATGTTTGCTTTGAATTGGAACCAAAATTCTTCTGAGAAGCCTTTCAGAGCAGAATGTATGAACCCAGACTTCATCTTCTACTGACATAGTTTAATTCTCTAAATAAATCAAGATTTTTTTTCCTTGACTTCTCTCCATACCAGTTTCTGCAGATAACATATTAGCGTCCTTTTGGGTATGATATTAAAATTAGTCTTACATAAACAACATACAAATAATATTTTTGCTAACTGTATACCTAACATTTTACTATATATAAATATATTTTAATTCATTTAGTCAATGCAGTTGATAAAAAGATGCCATGTAGAAAGTCTTCTATAAGAACCTTCTTTGGTTGCTAATATTATATTTTGCAGAAAGTTGCTATACAGCTCTGTGTAGGTATCATTTGCTAGATTTTTGCACATGCATTTATAGAGCAATAATGCCAATGGCATGCTGGCTGTTTGCTGGCCAGCTTTAAGAAGTGAATTGTCATTCTTCAACACCAAAAAAAGGTATCTTTTTTGTTTTCCTGATAATTCCTTCATGGATAAATACTAGTGAAAATTTAAGACAACTCCCAAAGGAACAAATCAGCTTTTACAGTGACAATATTAAAACTCATTTAAAACATGCAATTTACAATACCATACTAGAGAAGATGATTTGTGTGTCTTTTCCACACTCCTGAGATCCACTACTGAAACAGGGCCATTTTATAAAACATGGTTGAAACAATCAGCAGTTTTTAAACTCAAAATATGAACTGTAAGAATGTGTCCTCTTGTTAGAGCAATCCCTCTTGTTTAGGAGAAAAATGGCACAAAGCTGTCATAACTTGTAAGCAAAATAAGCCATTAAAAAATAATAAAACATCACAGAGTAATGATGCCAGCAGTCATGAAGATGTAAACTCCAGGAGTGATTGATTACCTTTCTGGTGAGGTGAATGGGCAAATTGTGGTAAACTAATTGCAAGTATTAATATTTTTATAGAAAGCTTTTACTTCATGTTAGCTCAATAAGGTATTGCCTCTGTGACAAAACCAACCAGGAACAGTGAGAGATGCATCAAAAGGCCATTCACAGAGGGAAATATGCTATTCTTCCTGGTAGTCCTGGGGTGGAGAATCTGACTCCAAAATGCCAGCAGTATGGCTCTTCAGAGAAAGCAGAATAGGCCTTCACTCATTTTTCTGGGTCATTTTCTATAGTAAACTTCTTTTGCCTTTCATTATTGTATTATTGCTACCAATGGAATCCAAAATCAGTGGAATGCTCGTTAGAGATATTAGAGATATTCCGTTTTCTTTTTTTTTTTTAATCCTTATCCTTTCATGTTTTTCTTAGACCTATGGTCCAAGGCTACATAGTTCACAGGTGGCTTGATCTCATCTATCTACAAAATCTTTTAAACCTTTGAATTTCTTTTTTTTTTTGTGTATTTTCACCACTATTAGGACAGGGCTGCATAATTTGCCTTTACTTTTGAAATAAACATTTCTCCAGAGTTTTGACCCTTTCATCAGGGAAATATTCCCCAGACACACTTGAGAGATAAATTGTCTAAATGAAATTTTTAATAACTTTTTAAACAGTATCTAATTGTGGACTAGCCTAGCAGGCAGCCTCAGCAGGTGCATTTCTATCAAAATAATTTCACTGCATTTTCTATATAATTGAATTGACTAAGTTCTGCTGCATCATGATGTTTTCTCTCATTATAATGACAGCTGTGATATATTACAAGTTGGTTCTTTAGGAGAAGAAAAAAGTGACAAGAAAAAATATACATTTCAACCATAATTCTTCAAACCAAGCATCTAAAGGAGAAAAAGAAAAAATAAGCAACAAATCATTACCCCCAAGATAGGTAGCAAATAATCTGAATGGCAAATATTTTTGTTCCAGACTGTTTTCGGAACATTTCCCATATTAAGAGTAGAAAAATATTCTTTTAACATTAGTATGTGCCCTCAAAATATTATTCCTTGTGGTAGAAGAAAAAAATACCTTAGAGAAAGTGATGGTGTTCTTCAGTTTCCTAGCAGTGAAACTAGCTCTGAAGTTCTTCCTGGTGGTGTAAATAAGGCTTTCACTTTTCTAACTAGGAACACCCACACCAAAACATTTAATAAATATAAGCAGAAAATATATTAATCATCTGAGTGTCACACTGTAACTGCAACTTGCAGCCATTTGAAAGTGCCCTAGGAATAACTTACTCTTTAAAAGAGGGGGCTTATTCACTAAAAGTAAAAAAATAAAAAAAAATCTGTTTCCAAAAAATTACAAGGAGTAATTTGCTGTCATTGAGAACAGTGACCACAGAATTAAAAGTAGCTTTTATAATCCAATGTGCTGAAGAAGTATGTTCAATTTTCTAATAGTCAGAAATAAAATTCCTCAAATAGGATTTATTTTACTACCAGAATTTTGACTTCTTAGTCTCAATATTACTTTCCCTTTGCATTTTTAAGCATATGTGGCACAACACACAAAGAATTAATAAAATTATTGGGCTATTGAGTAACTAATTACTTTCTTATTACTAGTTCTCAAAGATTTCAACTATTTCATCTGAAGTGAGAAATTGCTATTGTTCCAAGCAGCTTTTTAATGTTTATTGGAAGAAGCATTTATTACCTTATATTTATTACCTTATACCCCCTCAAAGCATGTTGCCTCTGTCAAAACCTTTTAGATACATTGACCTACCTTTTTTCACTACTCAATGCAGTACTTTTGAGAAACAAAGAATGATGGAATGAGATGCTTAAGGGAAAAAATCAGTTGTGGCAGAAAGGCAGGTCCAAGGAAGAAAAATGTAAATTAGTTGTGTTCATCTTAGGTAATGCCTTTCACTCCACATGGCAGAGTGTGTAATGTATGTACTTCTTTTATAGTCTTTCATCTGAATGCAGACCATATGCACTTCTCAGTGGTCAACAGCCTGAAGTGCTCCCCTTTTCCTCTAGTGTCTGCTAAGGGCTCAGGCATGAGATGGCAGAATGCAAGAGAAAGCTCTCAAGAAATAGAAAATGCATACTTGAAGGGAGATTGTTGTCCCAAGGGTAATTCTTCAGATTTACTTCTTGTTCACTGCACAGACTGAATTTTTTTAGGAAAGATGACAGCAGGAATGGGCTTCAACATTTAGCCCATAGTACTGCCTTCAGTGGCAAAGCCCATTCCAGGCTGGAGAGTGGACTAAGCCCTTGATCTCCAGTGACTCAGATAAATGTTTATAAACCTGCCATATACCTAGACAAAAACACCTTTGGAGAAGTCAGGAGTATCCAAAAGCTCTGCTGGGGTTGGCATATATTGCAGAAATCTTGTGAGAGGCCCATGTACTTCTGGACCAGCAGAAGGAGAAGAAAATTGCATCTCAGAATGCATTAAACACCATGATTACAGAAACTGGACCATGACATTAATGTCTGTAGGTGAGGTAGCTCAGGGGATCCCCAGAAGCCAGTTCAGCTGCAGACATTACATGTGGACACTACCTGATTAGCTTGGGACAAATGAATAAAGGCCCTACATTTGGTTACTTCATTGTAAATGCCTACAGTCTGGAGCTTCACTTGGAGCTTTACTGGAGCTCAGTCAATCACTTGACCAGTCACTGATCTCTCTCTCATAAAACATGAATTCTGGCTAATCTCTCTTGGAATTTGTTGGAAAGAAAATTGGAATACTATAGAAAAGAGGAAGGAAGGCACAATAAAGGAAATATATCAAGGACAGCATTTTCAAAGACTTTAGGAATTATTTCTTCAAGAAAGTATTCATTTATTTCAAAGCATTTATGAAATGTTTTCATAGATTTGTGGAAAGACAATATATAGGCAGCAGGGAATTTTTTACAGTCATCATTGTTCATATTTTACAGACATAAATCACTTATAAAAGTTGCCTATCAGTGCTTTTTCTCTAGCAGAACTTTAATGCACTCATAAAGCAGAAAAATGCACTTCAGTGATAACACAAAACTGATAAATAAAGTTTTGGCACAAACCTTAATATAATACCTAAAATTTACTAAAATCACATAAAATATAGACTAATTCAAATTGTCTATCATTTAATGTTGGGCAGATTATTAATGTAGTAGCTAATTAGCTATGAGAATGTGAAGTTTTTTCTGCTATGCATGAGTATTGTTGAATTTGGAAAGAAAGGGAACTACTGTTCTTTCATTTTTTCCTTGTCAATACACTCCTGCTTCTCTAATTCTAGCTATTGCCACAAGGGAATTTTTATAATCTCAGTGAATGATCAGAAAAGTTTTGTATTAATTCATATCAATTTCTTAGTAATTCATGTTGAATAATCTCATTTAAAAAGAAATATTTATTTAAAGGTAGTTTTTTTTTATTTCTAGTATCTGAGCATCTAATTTTGACTCTTAGATAATAAAGACATTGTTTGAAATTTATCTGCTTGTATTCAATAATCTTGGAGGATATTATCTCAAAAGCTGCTTTATAATTTACCACTTTTCCCCAAAGTATTTACATAGTAGCAATACTGTTCCAGATAGTATTTTACCTATGTTTCATGCATTTTCCAGTTTTACATAATATGAGGACTTTCAGAGTTGAAAAATCACTGTAAAATAGCAATTCCATTTTACATGAAAATCTGATTTCACATAAAAATTTTACCTGACCTGTCTCCAGATCTAAGTGAAAGGATTAAAGGAATTGATATGCTTCTAGAGGACCTATTATCATGACCTTAAATTGGAAAGGCGTTTATGTAAAATTAAGTGGACAAGGGTCAAAGAGGGCACCTCTCAGATAACAAGTATGTGGTTCATCTGATCTACTACTAAGGTGTCTAACACGTGCTTTTATGCACTGCATTCAGAAGTTTTTGGATGAACAACACTGTATTGGGTTTGCATGGCCAAGCCTTGGCAGCAGATGGGATACAGGGGTGGTTTCTGAAGCTGCCAGAAGATTCCCCCATGTCCAGCAGAGCAAATCCCTGGAAGCTCCAAAGAGGGATATGATGCTGGCCTCTATGTAATGCCTCTGTGATAACATAGTGAAGAAGAAAGAAGAAAAAGTTCTTGCACAGTAATTGTGGCCAAAGAAGAGAAGGGTGAGAAGATGTGAGAGGAATTGTAGGAGAATAGATTGTGGGAGATTAGGAATGGGGCTGTGACACAGCCTCATCCCTACTGGGGTGCAGCTGTAAGACAGGTGACTAGCATTAAAGGAAAAGAGTGGAATGCTGATGTGTACTGACCAACCACAAAAGAGTAAAAGGGCACACAGGTATTATGCATTTGAGGGAAAGATATAAAAGGTTGTACTGGGGAATAACAGAGTGCTGATTCTTGTCATTGTCTTTGGTGTCAGTTGTGTGTCCTCTATCAAAGTGTGTGGTGCAGCCTGGGAAGTTTACAGAGAAAAGGTATGCAGGTTTTTACTGTAGGATAATAAACTGATGGTGTCAGTGAGTTTGAGACTACTGTCAAGGAACAGCTCAGACACCAAGGTCAGGGCAGAAGGTGCTCCAGAGCTGATTCCCCTGCAGCTCATGGAGGTCCATGGGGATACAGAGATCCACCCTCAGCCATGGAACAGATCCATGGGGACACAGAGATCCACCCTCAATTCATGGAACAGATCCATGGGGACACAGAGATCCACCCCCAGCCCTGGAACAGATCCATGGGGACACAGAGATCCACCCTCAATTCATGGAACAGATCCATGGGGACACAGAGATCCACCCTCAGCCATGGAACAGATCCATGGGGACACAGAGATCCACCCCCAGCCCTGGAACAGATCCATGGGGACACAGAGATCCACCCCCAGCCCTGGAACAGACCCACAGCAGAGCAGGTGGGTGCTGAGAGGAGGCTGTGACCCCTGAGAGGGCTGTGCTGGAGCAGGGTCCTGGCAGGGACCTGCAGACCTGTGCAGAGAGGAGCCCAGGCTGGAGCAGGATCCCTGTAGGACTTGTGGCCCTGTGAGGGACCCACAGGAGAAGACTGACTGAAGGACTGCAGCCTGTGGAAGAGTGACCCATGCTGCAGAGGTTTTGGGAGTGGGATTGACTCACATCACAACAGTCTGAAGAGAGTTGTCACTCGTGGGAGGGACCCCATGGAGCAGCAGGGGAAGAACTCCTTTCCCTGATCAGCAAAAGCCTCAGGTCATGAACTGACCATAACCCTCATCCCCTCTCTCTGCCACTGGGAAAGGAGGTAGAGCTAGGAAGAAAAAAAGGGGAAGGTGTATTTTAAGGTTTATTTTACTTCTTATTATCATGCTCTGATTTTGTTAGTAATAAATTCAATTAATATCTCTAATTTTAGCCTGGTTTGCCCATGATGGTATATGGTGAGTGACCTCTCTCTGTACTTATCTCAGCTAATGAACTCTCCATTATATTTTATCTCCCCTGTCCAGCTGCTTAAGGGAGTGATAGAGTTTCCTTGGTGGGTGCCTGGCCTCCAGCCAAGGTCAACACACTAAAAAGCTGTCATGGGAACAGAAACAAAACCACAGCTTTTCCATCTCCCCAGGAGCAGTTGTATTATCCAGCAGAACCACCAGGATTTTTGTTCCTTGATTTCAGTTTTGCCCTTGTGTCTCACGTTGCTGTTTGTGCAATGGCACAGCTTTAACACAAAGGCATCCTGCCTGTGTACTCTTTACTGAAGAACTGTCAGACTCCCATGAGGACACAAGTTTAAAGCCCCGGGGGACAGGATAATCCAGTCCTGAAGCTCCACTTCACCACTCAGATAACAACTTTTTGTCAAGAAAATTTTAGTATGTCAGCATACGCTCTAGTGCCTCCTAAAATGCAAACTATGTCATAAAAAGAGAGATGCTGATGAAACTCCCTGAGTGGAGATAGGAACAAGCTGATCTGTGTGACCCTATCAATGTATCTTAAAAGCTGATGTGCCATTTCTTTTCACATTTTGCCACAGACCAGATGTGCTTTGATATGCAACATGTTTGAACAGCTAATTAATATTTAAAAGTGTCATTCTGGCATTATCTGTATAAATATACGTTTGGAATTCACAACATTCTGTCAAATACAATTTTTAAAAAATCATATTCAATAAAATGGCTATGAATGCCTGTATGGGTTTCATATTTCTGTCTTTATTAAAGAAAACACAGAGTTTTTTCCCATAATTTTTGTTATTTCTTCCCTCAGAAAATGAGATTCACCTTCAAATATTTAAACGCAGGAAAAACATATTTCCAATTAACAGCCTTTCAAAAAATATCCATTACATCTATTTTCTTAAAAGTAGTAGGTTTCTTCTTTGAAGTCAGAAGTCATTAACAAAAACTTTCTTAGAATAGCTTCAATTTTTAAATTTAAATACAAATTTTAAGATTAAATCATCTCTCATTGAAGAAAAGGAATGCAGTATTTACAGTTTTGTAGAAAAGAAAAATCAAACTTATATTTTCACTTCCAAAAGAGTATCTAGTTTTAATATGTATTTAATACTTTATATAATTAGAGTAATAGCTAAATAAAGAATTTATATATTTAAAATCCTAGTGGTACTATTTTCTTAAGAAATTTTTGTCATAAATGTTCTATCTACCATAGTGCTCAGTGGCTGGTTGCCTTTTCAGCTTTACCAGTTCTTTGACTGTTTTGAGTTTTAACACTTCTCTGAGTGGAAGAATGTGAATGTTCAAAAACTCCTTAAGTTTTATAGCCAACACCTTCAGGAGCCTTTCTGCAACATTGGGTGGGGTATAGTTAAAATCAAAGAAGAACAACCACAACATTTCCTTTCTACCCAAATAGCTGACATTGAATCTAAGCCACTTATGGCTTTGTAACTTTTCTCAGACAGACATTTCAGGAAACATAATAAATGTATTTTTAAGTATAAGTGTAAGCACAAATAGTTTTTTTAAATCTAAATGTACCAAAAAGTAGTAACAGTAAACTTAAAAATTAGTAAGATAAGGCACCTTCTAACTTTTCATTAAATCAGGACAACTTGTGGATCTTAATAACTTCAAAACAAAATCATACTTTGTTAAAGAATTTAATGCAACAGTAATAATATGTAGGACATGTTACAAAAATACTAAACAGCAAGCAGTGGTGCTTTGCATGATAACAATTAAGGCTACAAGTAATCTGCCCCACATCATACATGTAGGAATTTTAGATCTTTGCTCCCAAGAACTGGTTTAAATCTTTGTCTTTCTCATAAGTTGTTAAATATGTCAGATGAATAACTATGTAAAGTAATTATTTATGCCTATAGTTTACAAAAGAATATAGTCTATTTAAAATATAAATGTTCTATATTGCAAACAATAGGTTAGTTTAAAAATTATAATCAATCTTCTCAGGTAGTGAGTCTTACTAGTCAAAGCTTTCCATTTCATTTTGGCTGGAGTCAGCTTTGCAGTCAGATATTGCTTAAGATCTTGAAGTCAAACATGCCCCCTCCTCAGCATAACTTCAAACTTTCCAAAGCTCTACTTTAAGTAGGTCAGCTGGTTTATAGCTTTGTGAAGCCACTGAAAACTATGTTGTTGTGCCCTTTTCCAAGTATATTCTAAAATCAATTTTTCCTAAACAAAATGTAATGCATCTAATCAAGTTTGAGTGACTTCTATATTTAATAAAGATGTAATATGTATGGCAAACAATGGTTAACAGCAACATACTGATTCATTAGGAATCAAGTTATATTATCTATATGATAAAATATCAACCATAGATACTTAATTATTAATATAGCCACAATTGAAAAGAATACTTTAGGATGCAGTAATTACATCATACCAGTATTTTTTTTAATAATGTGGGTTTTTTTGTCTTTTAAAACTCACAGATTACTTTTGTAAAAAGCTTTACATCCGAGATCATCAAGGGCTTGTTCATATGAGCTGCATGTTCTAGTATATTTCTTGTGTTTTTCAATGAAAAGGAAAGGAAGGGGAGAAACAGCTGACAAAGCTCAGTCTATGGTTTTGTGGCTTTTTCATACAATACATCAGTTGGAAAACTTCCAGAAAAAAAATGAGGATATGTATCTCCATGGAGAGAGGAAAAAAATAGCTATATTTTTAGTATATACATGAATGGACACATCTAGCCTGAATGATAGATAAATAAACAGTTTTATAGATATGAGTGAAGTAAACAGCACCAGTAAAAAAAATTCTTTTAAATGGCACAACTCTACTTTCTTACTGTCTCTAGTTGCTCAGGTATGAATTTACTCTAAACTATAAATAAATAAATAAATTGGAATAATATCTTTTCAAGAAAAAAAAAACATGATAAAGGAAGAGATGTTGACATTCAGCAGGCTCTTTTCTCTCTGAATCTGCTGTTACAGTGATGTAAATTATAGCATTAGCTCATGAACTGTTTCAAGAGCAGACTTTCAAAGATGATCACTTGAGTACATTAAGGACATTTCCACTGTTCTCAAAATATGTCATTGAAAAAACTTTGTATTTTCTGTAGAAAACAGTTATGTGTTGCTGGATTTTTGTGTTGAAAAGTTTAAACCTTTCATCTTTGATGCACTTGCATTTCAGAGAAACAGGAACTCTATTATTGTATGATGTTTGTAAAGCCCTTCCCTGTGGAAGACAGACTGTGCATAAACATAAGATGCTGTATCACAAAACAGGAGGAATCTTCCTTTATTCATATTCTGTTCATCTTGACTACTAATGAAGTAAATGGGAATGTTGCTACTGACTTTGTTAGATCTGGAATTTGACTCCTCAAATTTGTTTCTTCTTACCTTCAAGAATCCCAAAGCATTCTTATCCCTTTTTTTCAGGCTCCTTCTTTGCTTATAGATCCTTCCCTCTCAAATTGCCCCTCAGGCAGAAAGAAGACACTGTATCTACAAACTCATTTTGTGTTTCCATTAAGGTCTAGACCACAAGGCATTTGCAAAGTCGCTGCTTGTCTGTATCACATACAACTCTCAGGTTCCTTCCCTCAGTTACTTATAGCCCTCAGCTAGCAGTTGAGTTAAAACCTCTTTTTCCTTGATTTTATGTCTAAAATCCTTCTTTTGCTCTCTCAATTCTGTCTAAAAGCTTCCTTAAGTGGAAGAGTGTTCCAATATTTTTTACGTCATCACTTTGAAAATGCTTAGTCTGAGCAACTGTGGCCATATTACATTATCTGTGACATACTGCACATCCCTGTGATAGTTCTCTGTACAGCCCATGGACAGAAACAGAGATTGCTGGAGTCCAGTGTACTCTTCAGTAGATGTCTGAACTGGGTTGCACGAGTTAAGGAGTCTGTAGCAGAGCAGGTAAGGTAAAGGTGAGGAATTGTAGTACACACCAAAGAGAAGAGCAGGGATGGGGTTTGCTCAGTCCTGTTACTATAGAGCTCCTGTAACAGTTACTTGCAGGTCTGTAGCTTATTCTGAAGCAAATTTTTAGCTATGGCTGTGTAAGTATGGAGAGGATTCTCAAAATACCTGCAGTGTGTCACATGTGCTAACATGACAGCATTACTTACCCCTTTACCAAGAGATGTGCAAAAGGCAGGCACAGAGCAAAGCCCTGCTCTCTTTTGAATCCTCACTTATCCAAAGTCACTGTAGCTAGAGGTATTATGAGGCCATGATTCATTCAGTTAAGTAGTTGGCCTGTAAGTTCACTTATAAAAGGAAGATTAAGATCCAGGAGATGTTAGAACTGAAAATTTACTGCATATATCTGGTAACTTAGAAAAGCCTGTGAGTGATAGGGGCTACAGTGAAAAGGAAACCATTTGTGTTCTGCCACTGGACTCAAGCTGAATGCCTGGCTTTGGGAGTTGGGATGCTGTGAAGCTGAATTGACAATGAATTCAATGAACTTTCAACTCCAAAGAACATGAACTGCTTCAGCCTTTTCCAGTGTAAAAGAGATTACTTCTGTTGTAAAGCAAGGAACAAATCTCCTTTTTATTACTTGCAGTCCATGAATTCTAATTCACTGTATTACAATCTTTGCCTTTTGATTTTAGAGCAAGTACTCCCAACAAACTCCCATTCAAGTTGCTATAATAAAATCCCTGTTAAAAGAAGTAATAGACAAACTGACTTAGATAAAATGAATGTGTAGGGAAGATGCTGGATAAAATATATGCTTGATATTCTTCCTTCCATTATGCCCTTTACTACATTTTGCAATATCAATAACCTAATAATATAAGAGTAAATCCCTCTCTTCAGTGTACTATTCAACTATAAAAATAAAAAACCCTACAATTTGTTTTCAAAATATTGTAAACCAGACCTGTGACTTTTATAATGAAATTAATTAGAATAATCTTTGTGATAGATGTGTATTTAAAACAAAGCAAATTTTTGGAGGAAAAATTGTTTTTAAATTCTACGTATTGCACATTTATTTTCACCCCCTTTTTCAATGCCACTTTTTCCTTCTAATAATTCTGTAATTTTCCATATTATATCCTAAACAAGTAAACCTTTAAATACAGATTGCAATCCTAAAACTGAACTAGCCTACCTTATCCAACTGACCTGCTCCTATGGGCCTAAATATCCACTGGAATCTGATAACGAGTCAGCCTGCAGCACTGGAAGAGAAAATGCTATAAAATTGTAGTGAAGATATCATTTAATGGTGGCCATATGCACAATCCACTATGCAAGTTTGCTTGTTCTTTAAACAAAATAATCACCATGTCACAGGGTGGATGGAAATATGCACCAAGAGTTTTGAAGCATTTAGTCTCAGCAGCCTCTTCTTTTCTGGCTTTTGCTTATTTAGGTTCTATTTTCAAGTCCTAATCTATCTCACTAATTTAACTGTAATGTGCAGAAAGACTTTTTTGCCATAGAAAAGAAATTCTTATTTCAACTTACATATCATATCTACTTTATTAATAGGTGAGTGGTTATTAGAAGATATATACTGATCATTTATTCAGGAACACATAGATGTATATGAATCATGAAGAGAGGAAGGGAAATTGTTCCCATTTCCACATTTTTAATATAGATAATATTTTATCAGATTTTATAAATCTAAGCTGCTCCATGTTTTATTTCTTCTCAACTGTTCATATCTCCCTTGAATTAAGTTTTTATTTATATATGAACCTCAGAGCAAGTTTTGTTATCATACAAAAATAAGGGTTGCCATATGCCTTCATAAACAGAACTTTTATTTGCTTTTATTAGCTTGCTGCATCAACAGAGAGCAGATTGTTTTTGAAAGATGCAGTTTCATACTGCCAAAGAAGCTCCAGAAAAGAATGTGTTATTTCAAAACTAAAGTCCATTTCATGAGGAGCTATTCTTTGAAAGAAGTGTGATTATATAGGGCCAACTGCAATGGCAAGACTACCAGCTAGAAAATTCTGGGGCTCCATCCTACCTTTTAAAATATTTTTTTAAACAGCAGTATAACTGGAAAAACACAAAATCATTATAGTAATAATTAAATTGGAAATTATAGTAACAAGCATACTGAATGACCTTCTCTTTACCTATTTCCTTTTCTGTTGCTCTACACTTTTATTTGCACTGTTTAAAACACTAATTTCAAGTTCTTTATATCCTGGAAGTTACAGAAAGTTGCTCAATACAGCATTGAAATAGATACAAGGATATACATTTGAAATGGGTATTTCTAACAACAAGATTAGATTTTCAATGATCTGGCTGACATTTATCTGTTCAGAATGCAACAATTCATAAAACAAAACACAGCTTCAATTCTGTCTGGATTCATAAATATTCTAATCTCATTCTCACAGGTAAATAGTGATAAACTGTTAATGTCATTTAGCTTTCTGAACTGATAATTTCCATTTATTTCCCAGTATATAGGGCAATATTTTTTTCATTATTTTTGTTTCTTTGTACAGTGTCATTTTGGTTAATAAGAGCAAGGTAGTTCAAACTTGAATGAGGAAGCTAAGATACACCTTATTATCATTTCTCATAATACCTTATTCTTGACATAAGTTTCTATGTTGCTTAAAATCATTGAAATGCTATTCTTTTTTAATTTTTTTACATTAATCATAAAATTAGAGTACAGGAATTAGAATGCTGAAAGCTCAGGGGTAATTATATTTATTACGCTGGCTGCATTGGTACAGAAGTACCATGAAAAATCACAAGTAATAAGTTTTAAAGATTCTCAATGCATATGAATTAAATGGAAGTGAGACAATTTAACAGACTATTCAGTAAAACATCCTTACAGAAAAGGAAATTTCACATCATACCATTATCATGGTGAATAAACTATACACAAGACACTGAAAATTTTAGTGCTGCCATTTAATGAAAAGATAAGAATTAGTGTACCAGATCTTCTTTAATTAAGATGAATTAATTTAAAAATCAATAATGATAAATAATGTAATGAACTTTAAATGTAGTGGAAAACAGCTTCTTCTAACCAGAGTTTATATAAATTAGGATTTTCTAAACATTTAACAGAAGACAGTTTAGGGAGTTTAAATATGTAAATGTAACACTAAACAAAATGCTGATCTCAGTTTAAGACAAAACACTATTTTTAACTACTGAAATTAAGCATTAGGCATTACACCAGGGTCAGAGTAAGTGAATAATTTAGAATTTCTGTGTGGAAAAATATCTATTTTTACTGAGCCTCTAGAAGTAATATCAAGATCAATTAGGTATATAATAAATTAATGTTAATAACAAGCATTTAGCATATTATTGGCACATTATGACTTTACAATGTTAGGAAATCTGAATATTCTAGATATACACCAGGCCCCAAAACCACAGCTTTAAATTCAGTGGTAATTTGAATAGCTGCCCCTTATTCTTTTCTGCTTAGCTGGGTAAAGCACTCTGTGTTCACCTGGAAAAGCTGTGTGGTTGCATAAAACAAAGAATTATTTGAATGGTTTACTTGAATGGTTGTAATTTCAGACAAGTCATTTTCCCAGTCTTGAATTCTGCACAGCTGCACAAGTGCCTATGTCAGAAAAGAACTGATGCAGGGGCAGGAAGAGGCAGCTGGGGTGGAACAGGTTGAAAGAGACACCAAAAAAAAGTTAATGATGAATTACATCTGAAATCGCATGGAAGCCTCATTAACATTGCAATAAATGAGGGTTGTTAATTTAGATACCTCAGTGAAATACATACAGACATGTAGTGACAGCATTCTTGCCCTTTCCTTCCCAAAGCATATTCTTAATGTCAGTAAATAAGGTGAAGCCAAAAAACAATCTAAAATTCTCACTGTGCAGACTAAGAATTCTACTTTTAAGAAATACTCCAGAGAAATTAAAGGAATGTTGTCAGGTATATCTACCAGCAGGACTTAAAACAAAAAATGTGTCTTTTTAACACCTTTTTTAGAAATGATGCCTTTTTTTTCCTCTCCTTTTCAGCCTAATGATGAAGCACATTTTCCCATTTCTTTCTAGAAAGCAGCAAGTAAGAATGCAGTATCATTTTTCTCAGTTTACTGCAATGTCTCTTGGGACACTAACCACAAACCTTGCACTTAGACGCACACAGTTCCAGTAGGAAAGTCTTCAGTGTTTTGCATGGAGATTCTCTATTACAGACATGACATTTTCTCCATAATATTTCAAGCTTCTTCTAAGATGCAAATAGTTAAATTGCCATCTTTTTCCCTAGTACCTGTACTAACAGAAAAAGGTACCTGTATGCCAAGCACTGCCAAATACATCATTTAGGGATTCAATTTGTATTTCCAATAAAACAATAGTAACTATGCCTAATAAACTAGAAACTCAAGGGGAGAGTAGCAAGGCATAAAAGGTGCTTTTTCCAGATGCCATAGGTCACAGTCAGTTTGTATCCAGATTTTGGGAAGCTGGAGATCATTTAAATCTCAGGTCAGAGAAAAAGAAACTTAGGACAAACTGAAACTTTATTCTGAGCATCTTTCTTTGGTTTCTAGGATAGTCCTTTGGTTCAGATAATTAAATGGCAGATGTAATATTGCTGTTATATATGTGAAAGCAATGTGGTCTGTAGGGCAAGACTCTCAAATTACATATAAGAAATATTTGCTGTTTTCCTGAAGGAATAAATCTTAAGAAGTTGCCCTGAAATCTGACATTATAAATGTGGCACAGGGTAGTAAGTTCCTACCTTTTCAGCATTTCCACAGGATCCTAGTACATTCAAGCTCATTCAAGCACATAGGACAAAAATTAAGGTTCACCTCTATTATTCCCCTAACTTCTGGGTGCTTGACTTTGAAAATCTCAGTTAAATTATTTTAATTTGTTTCTAAATACAATACAGTAAAAAGGAAGTAACTGAATCAGGAAGAAGCTAATAACTACATTGAAACTTGTTTGCTTCTGGGCACTCTTTGCATGTAAAAATGGAAATAGTTTAATTTAATTTTCTTTTCATTACAGCATGAGGGACAGCTCACCCTATTGCTGAATGAATTCCACTATTAATGAATCATCTAATTGATTAAGTAATCATGCAAGCATTATTATTTTTACTTATCTTCTATTTTTAAAATACAAATAATTCTTATTTCTTTATCTTATTTAGCTCCTCCCAATAAAACTTAGCTTTATTCATCCCCAGACAAAACAAATCCCTAGCTTGTGTTAAGATGGACCCAATTTTACCAAGGATATTTGAAGAAGGAAACTTTCTGTCCTCACCAAGCAATGTCTGGCTACATATTGGCTTCTACATATCTGAAACTGCCACACTGGAAACACAGTAGGTCAGAAGTCAGTAGGTTTTATATCAGCCACATGTAAAGTAATTCATAATTTACAAAACAGATCTAATTAAAGACTACATCTACCTACCAATCTGTCTTTCTTACACCTTTAGATCATTCCTTATTGCTTGTGCCAAAACTACACTCCAGAGGAAAGTTTTGATTGAACTAAGTCTGGATGACAGCAGTCAAGCAGGTTATTTTCTGGGCCCAAGATAAGTAATTCAGAAACATTCTCCTTTCTATGTAATCCAGTTTCATCAAAACAAGTGGGTTAATTTTTTGTCTTCCTGTGTTTAGGAAAAGGATCCAGAATCCACCCGAATTCTGGATTTCCTGGGAGAAAGAGCAGGAATATGCAATAATCAATCTATGGCCAATGCCAGTTAATCCTTTAAAATATGGGCTATGAGTAGTTTTTATTTTAAAACCATGCATAATTAAATAAATTTCCTCAAAAGAACACACATTATCTAATTTAAATTGATTTAATTTAATGAGAAAAGCTATTTTGAAGGCCCTCTGGCTGGAAAATGATGAAATGGAAATATACAGTTCATGGCAAGAAAAAAGACAGGTAAAGCCAGCACTTCTGTGCTTTAGCACTCTTTTGAAATAAAAGCACAGGACCATCTTTAACTTACTTTTTTCCAGTTCTGCAGCTAAAAATTCTTGCCAAGCTCTCTTAATTTTGTGGAATGAGAAGGCTAGATTCCAAACTCCACTCCAGTAATTTGTCACAGGTAGCTATGCTGTTTTCCATGGTTATTTTTAACCTTCTATCTTGCTATCCTTCCAGTCTTTCTTTTCAGGCTGCTGCTTTCTCTTCCACTGATGACTTTAGTTATTTTTGTGAGGAAATAATGTTGTATTTGATTCATGGCTGTTAAAGCTTTGACAAGAAAGCCTCTGAAATGAGAGATAATGTTATGATGGACTAGATAGTCAAGTAAAATTAAAATGAAATAGCTATTGAAAATGCAAATACCTATTATTTCCAAGCAAGTTTTCTATTTAAGAAAACTCAAAATCTCTGCTCAGTGTTTAAGATGGACAGAGATATTGAATTCTATGGGGGCATCTGGGAAAACAACTTATATTGGAGTAGTGCAGAGCAGGAATGCATATGTAGGTAAAATGTAATTCTGCCCATATGTCCCCTGCAGGGGAATATTTCATATTTATCCATCCCTACAGGAACAGAAAATTATGAGGTATCATCCACCAGGAGTTCTTGAAGGAAATCACTGTAGTAATTTAAAAGTAATTACATACTGTTTTCAGGAAAACTAGGAGCAAAGACTCAAGCCTGAAAGAAGCAGATTTTCTGCATTTTGGAACCAAAATGTCAGCAGAATTAAAGGAGCATTTAACACATTTGTTTCCTCCAGAAAGGCCCCTGGTGAAATACAGCCATGACTTGAGGATATCTTCTTCTTTGTACATTATAGGTAAGCATACTGATGCTCCAAAACTAGAAACTTCACTAGAAAGCAGAATTTTGTCAATGAGGTTTATTTGGCTTTGAAAAGGAATATAATCAACAGATTCTCTAAAATATTCTGAATTAGTATCTTCACATCAGAAGTGGTATGGATAAAAAATGAGAAATGCCTCTGCAACATTTATAAAATGGGAGACTGTATCTTGCTTCCTTGTCAAATGAAATAAGATGAGCATTTAATAAGTAGCAAAAGTGAGAAATGCAAGTATAATTATCTTATCTTGTCTCCTGTTCTGGTCTCCTGCTTCAAATCCAACAAGTATTCCCGTAGAAAAAATTGTAAGTATTTCTACACAAGTTGCATCATACTCTGTGTGGAGAATTAGCTTTGCACTTACACACACATTAACAGTACACCACCAGGAAAATTGTGTTACTGTGTTGAAATTTAGCACTCAGGGACTCAATAGGCTTCAAGGGCTTTGTGTTTCACATAGGTCAGATCTGGACAGGTAGACACACACAGAATTTGCTGATAATCAACACATGAACTGCTTCAAATTGTGGAAATTCTTCACAGGCATTTTTAAAGCAACAATAAGGGGGAAAAAATTTCCTTATTTTTTCTCTGTTTTGGAAATGACTGAGATAATTCTTTTTCCTTCAGATTTCCACACATAGAAAAATAAACCTTAATCAGAGAAGTAAAAAGTTTGGCCAATCAATAAGCAGGGAAGAGCAGTGATTTATAAGAGAAATTACTACATCACCTTGATTACCTATGATTTGAAAAAGTGAAAGCCCTGGTGATTTGTAAATAATCAAAATTAATAAACTGCCTTCCTCCTCTTCCCACCACACATTCTGAATTATGAGTACACTCATTAGAAGTAAAATTATTTTAGAAAGTTAAAAATAGCAACCATAACTTGTTTGTGTAAGACAGATCTCTAATTTTGGCAAGCACCTTCATCTAAAAATCCCTAAAATTATTTCCATGGGATTTTGGTGGATTAAATGACTGTTCAGGGTAAGACTGGCAGAATTAGGTCCTAGGAGACTTCCTGTGCTGTGCTATGATCCCTCAAGAGATGGAGTGGAAATTACACTATTAAAAGTATTAAAGCCAAATGGGATTTATCATTTAATATACCCTTTAAGAAACATTTCTACATTGACATGAGGACAGACAGGATGTCATGGAACTACATATTTTACTTGTGTCAAATTTGTCACTTTCAACTTGGTCTTCGACAAAGTTATTGCTGTTTAACTTAATTTTTAAATCTGAGAATAATTATTTCTTTTACTTGAATATATTAAAATTATCAGCTCATAAAACAAACCTATTTGCAGAAGAGTTGGGATTTTTTAACTCCTTGTCTTCATTTGAGGTTTTTGGTTTCTTTGTTTTTGGGATGGAGAGAGAGACTGGAGAATACAAAATTATGGCCTACGGGATGGGAAAAAGTAGAAACTGAGAAATTATATTGTGATTTATTTCATGAAAAGAAAATATAACTCCTCATTGTACACTGAAAATGAGACATTTGAGACACTGAACAATGTGAATTTGCCTCATACAATGCAATTGAGAAATAGCTAATGCAATATTTGATACCCCATCAAATAAGTATTATCCTTATATCTTGTCTGCTTCTGCTGTACATTGTCTTACCAAAATGCTGCAGTATTCAAAAACTATTCAAAATGTTTTCTGTAAGTCTTTTTTAAGGAGAAAAAATGAAGCACAATCAGTGTGCACCAAAAGCACTCAGGAGACCTTTGAAACTTTAAATAATCTACAATGTTTTCTGTCATCCTGAGTTCATTCATACAATTAAAAGACACAGAAAGACACACCTTGCAACCTGGGATATCTGCCAATGGAAAGAATCTAAGGGACCAACAGTTCTCTTATTCCTGTCTTCTCTTACTTTTCATTTATGTTACTGCTTTTGTTTTGGTTTTGGGTTTTTGTTGTTGCTGTTTAAATTAGCCTATTGACATTTGAGACTCTTACAGGTCTTAGAGTAACATGTAAAACATAATCCATAAGAATATCCTAGTCCACTTTTAAAAGTGAGATGGTGTTGAATGGCAGCATTTCTGGAACTAGTGTATCCCTTGGTCCTGTGATGTGACTGGAGAAGTAGAATCTGTACCTGTGAGGAGCAAGGAGATGCTTAAGGGCAGGTCTTTCTTCAAGAAGTACAATGACATTGAAGAAGCACAAAGTTACCTAAGTAGGAAAAGTTAACATCAAATATTTTGGTTTTGCTTCAATTTCTTTAATTCACCTTGAGTCAATTTGGTTGGTTTTTTTTCCTTTTTTGAATCAAGATCGAAATATTTACATCCAACTGAAGGAGATTTGTATAATAGAAATATTGAATATAATGCATGAAGTAATTTCTACTTGCACAAGAAAAAAGGTTCAGAAAAGCCCAAGAATTAGTGCATCATCCAGCTGTAATATAGGTAAAATATTGCTTACAACCACAAGTGCATGTCACCTGGCATGTGTTCAGGACCACTGAAACAAATCAGTCTTTATCATAAAAACACAATCTTGAGTTTGCAATTTCCTCATCAGCATGTAGAAACTAGGGTTTCAAACAGACAAAGCTTTTTTTCAAAATGCAAATTGAATTTTCACCTGCTTGGATCTCTGACCTTCTTTAGAGACCTGTTCCTTTCTTTTGATGGCATTTGCATCTATTAGTTTTATTCTCAGTGCCCATCATTCATTCTTTAGGCCTCTATCTCTGGTACTCATTTTTCTCTGGTTGTTTTTCTTGCTTGCTTATTTTTTGCATTTCCTAAGAGTTCTACTGATTGTGCTTCCTGATTTAGGTTAAGCCTTGCTCAAGCAAGTGAGATGTCATTGGCTATGAGAGGTTTCAGAGGTATTAGCCAGCCCCAGGCTGTGGGAGCTCTTTCCCCAGGCAGTCCTGTTCCCAGGAATCATTTCACCTCCTCCCACATCTCCAAGACATCTCATCCTCTCATGAGGAACCACTTCATCACAAAAGTCTACTCTTCTTCTCCCAAGCCTGCCCAGTAAGTGATACTGACATTTTTCAGTTCAGCTTCCCAGCACTGAGATGCTCAAATGGGGCAGACACAGAGGCAAGGTCTGGGTTCAAGCTGCTCTACTCAAGAAAACAGGAAGGAAAAATTTGCTGTATCAAAAATCTGGTGAAAGGGTTTATGAAATCATACAAGGCTGAGAATCTGTGATCACAGTAGCATCAACCATTCACCAATCCTCCCACGTGTTTAGCTGTTCATGAAGAAAGTGTTTAAATTTTTGGACCAGAAACACTTTGCTCTCCTTCCTTTGAAGGAAGCAATCAAAATAGGTACAGGATTATTGTTACCTTAATCTAGATCCTTGTTGCCCCTACAAAATTACTCATGTTATTCCTATACATATGGTGGCCCTGACAGCACTGGTAAAAGTTTGCTACACCAGTTAAAAAGGTGAGTGTTTTTAAGGTAAATTAACCTATTTCTGAAGTAAAAATACAGGGAAGAGATGATAGTTATGCCACTGATATGTGTGTAGTTATCAGAATAAACCTGTCAGACTTTCTAAAATCTTTTACTATGCTTTTGAAATTAAGAAAACTATACCTAAAATAATTTTGGATAGGTTAATGAACTACAAAGAAGAGCAAAGTGGCCTAAATGGTACTTTAACATAATAATAAATCAGTAATAAAATTAAAATCCTGGCAAGGGGAAGGATGAGTAAAGGCAAAAGATATCTTTGGAGAAATTATGTAAATTTGTGGAGAAACATAATTTTAAAACTTTTGAGGAGAGTGACTTAATATTTGAAATTAATTATATCTTATGTGTATATTTTTCTACATACCTATGTCTCTGTGTTATTTTGATAATCATTGTCCCAGGCACTGTACATTGAAATATATAGAGAGAAACAGTAAGAAAGTATTTCTTTGTATGAGTCCTGTGATTGATCATATATGTCAAAACAAGCTCAAATCATCTGCCAGAAAAGATGCTTCCTAGACCAAATGATTTCAGGAATATATGAGAAAACATAAAGGACATTAGTTCTGATTTTACTTCCAAGATTGTTAAAAGGGTATCCAAAATCTCCCACTCATCATGGTTCATTTCTCTTCATTTCCCTTTGCTTCCTCAACTCTAGCACCTTACTGACCACACAACTCCCTCCAGAACTGTTCTGACACTTGTTCTCATTTATCTTTCCTCTCTAATTTTAGTTTAATTTGCCTTTAGAATAGCTATTCTGGATCAGGACAAAATTGATTAACATAACAATACGCCTTAAGTTATTCAAGTTATCATCAGTGAGTTTTTTCTCATGTCCCATAAAGTCAAGAACTACAGACATAATGTTGTGGTATTCTTACCAAGCAAGCAGATGTAAAATATTCAAAGAATTCTCATTATACAGAATAACAATTTACTTATTGTCAAAATATACAAGAAGGTTAACAATCAGGAGAAATAATTATTAAGAAACAATAAAAGGAAAGTCATAGTTTAAACAAAGGTACTGCTGCAGTATATGAAACCATAAAGTTCATAGTCTTGGCCAACAGTCCTATGTCTGCCACCTTTACAAATGTCTTAGGAAGTCCTTAAAAGTATTTTCATTGTGAATAAAATAATTATTAAATTGTTCACGCTGCTGTAGTTAACATTGCATCAGCAGTTTTACTGTAGCCTTTGGTTTTCACAGGTCCATAACTCTATGGTAACCATGTTCTTCAGTCTGAAGCTCAGCACAGAAAAGAGACATTGTTAAAAAGTAATTAAACTATCAAGAAAAAATATGTTTATTCAGTGTCAGATTTTGAAAGAAAAGAAGTTAAGTATGGTAGTCAAAAAATTATTTTACACTTTGGAAACAAATAAATACATATTCAGTGTGCCTTTTTATTGTTGTCCTGATTTTCAATGAAAATAGGTTCATCATGACAGACTGATGTTATTTCAAAATTGTCAGAAGTATTTTAAATTATCTACAGTCTTCTAAACATGTCTGCAACTTGGTGTCAGCAAATCTGCAGTGACTTTTAGTCTTTAAAAACATTTCCATTTTTACAAAGGGTATTTTTTCAAGGTTGACCATAAGAGCTTTAAGTGCTTTTCATATCAATAATTTTTAAAAATTATTATTATTTAATAATAAACAGTATAAATAAAGATGTAATGCTTTAAAGAAGGAATAACAATTTTTCAGAATTAATACTATTGTTTTGCCTTATTTATCCTCACAGAGCTGCTAAAGCTTCAAACCACATGGCAGAATAACTGTACCATAAACCATAACACAGATAAACACAACATAAATAAAGTGAATAATTACCTTAAAATAAGTTAAATATGGCCTGAAACACTCAGTGAGTTCAAGGAGTGGATGCTTTAACTTCACTAGAAAGCTTCCATTGGGCAGGAGGGAAGACAAAGGATCTATCTAGTCCTATTCTGTACTCTCCTAAAGTCTCTGTTGAGACCTCTTCTGTTGCAAAGAACACAGCTTGCCAAAGCAAAATGCACAGTAACTTCTCTTTTGTGAACACTTGCACCAGGGAGTTTCCTTCAAAGTGATGCACCTCTGTCCTCCTGTTAACATGAAAGTTCAGTGAGAGTCTGGGTTTTATTTAAAAATGTGCTACCACAGACCTGTGCCTGCTGCAAGATGTCCCATCAATTCCAAGATGTTTTTCCACAGCTGTAAGTCCCATATTCTGTAAGGAGGACACTTATTTCTATTGGGATGTCATATTGCAACAGGCATTGCATCCTCAACAAGATTCACATTGCACTGTCCCCAAAGACTTATGGGGCTTCACAACTATAAAGTGGCTCCTTTCAGTTTATTTATTCATTGTATAAGAGCCAAGACTGTTGCAAGCACCTCACAAATATTGAAGAGGGGGCATTGCTTATAGTAATTCTTATTTTCAAGCTATTTTATAAGTTTGTATTTCAATTATTTAATTAAACTCACTGAAAAAAAAGATCACCCAAAAAAATAAGTCACAAGACTTACTTTCTGCTGTGAATACAGACAAAAAAATTGCAAAATACAAAGTTAAAAGGACACTAGCAGGATAAAAGTCATACTTTTTTTAGTGGATGTCATTTCTTTAGCTACTAATATCATTAGATTTGTAAGACTGAGAAAGGAAAAGGTAATTTAATTTTCACCATTTGTGTTGTATATTGCCAAAGGTCAGTCTCTTCACAGCACAGTATCTACCTGCATCTGATAGTATGTAAATCAATTCACAAACCATTCCACAAAAAGAAAAATAGCTTTAAAAACTAATCCAATGACACAAATTATAAGGGATAGGAGAGATGCAGCTTTGTAAAGCATTGAGCCTGACAGTAAAACAAAGCAACCACACTGAGTACAGGGCACATCTCCATAAGGAACCAGCAGGGCTCTGTGTTTAGTATTAACCGAATAAGGGAAATTGCCAACTTTTTCATCTCAGCAGAGCTTCTGTAGCAAAGAAACTACTCCAGCAAAATAACTCTTCCATTTTCTCACAGCAGCTGGAGGTCTTCAAACTGTTTAGAAATCCTAGATTAATGTTCACTATTTCACCCTGAATTATCTTCTCTGATTACAACAAATTCATTTGGGGCTGAAAAAAATCTTATTGCTGTCTGACTACTCACCATTTTTAGCGTTACAGTATGTAGATGATAGAAACTAAATGCAAAGAAAATAGCTCACTTTGTTGTTCAGTGCTTAAATAGTAACCCTGAAAAGAGCAAACAAAATCTATTACAGCAACCCTCTGATCTGTGCTGTGCCTCAGATCATTGTTCAGAAGTGTCAGGGTACTCCAACATTAAATATTCCCTTCTCTACTGAAGAGTTACAGCAGTCAATACAAGTAGCAGGAAAGATGATAGTGCAACAAGACAGTTATGAGAGCTCTTGGCAGCAGGTGCACTTGGCTGCAAAATGAAAAGGACGAACACAGAGACCAGTGCTGCTGGAGAGCAGCTGGAGCACAGAAGCAAGGCACAAGCACTTTAAAGTGGTTCACAGTATCACTGCAAAGCATAGCTGGATCAAGCCAGAATGAGGGCCACCAGAACAGAACTAATCCTGAGAGAGGAATAGAGAAGATAATGCACCTCACTAAAGAGACAGCAAGCTAAAAGTCTGGTGCTTCATATTGTTCCTTCACTTTTCTACAGAACACTAGTGCTTCTAGGAATAATTATATCTACTATGGACTGCCACTGGAAAGAATGGGCATTTCAATCCACTTGAACAGACACTTATATTAGAATCACAGAATATCTTGAGTTGGTCTCAAAAGGGTCATTGAAGTCCAGCTCCTGCCCAGAACAGAAGAGCCCTAAGAGTCACACCATGTGCCTGACAGCATTGCTCAAATTCTTCTTGAACTCAGCCAGGCTGGCGCTGTGACCACTGCCCTGGGGAGCCTGTTCCAGTGCCAGCCACCCTCTGGGTAAAAAACCTTTCTCTAATATCCACCCCAAACCTCTCCTGACAGCTTCAGGCCCTTGGGTCACCAGAGAGAAGACAGAAGTGCCTATGTCAGCACCTCACTTTAAAACTGAACACTTGACCAAAGTGCCAAGATTTAGAAAAATACTTGGGTTATGAAAGAGTGAGTAGCACCCATCCAGAAAGAGACAATGTAGCAAACCTTTGCAAATTCAATAAAAATAAAGCTTCTGTCCAAAAGACCCATTCTGATTCTAAACAGAGAGTCTGATTGCTGGTTACAGAGCAAAGGCTAAAGAAATCTGACTAAAATTTAATTGATACCTAGGAATGTTCTTAGTCTCCTAATCTCATAGCATTGCCTGATATTTTGCTTTTAAATAGACATTTTAATAGGAAAGCAATTTAAAAAATGAAAAATTACATATTGCTGCTTTGCAAAACTTAATGCAAACATTTTTGAGAGACTGTAAGTTCCTGTCTATGTAAGTAGAGAAAATATTTCGTCAGAGGCTAAGGTTTATATTCAACACAAACTTAGTAAAAAATACATGACAGTAAATAAATATTGTGGAAAAATAAACACATTTTAAGAGTTTATTTCTTTTGTAGTTCGATTAATTCATGTTATTGATAGAAGGCATGTTTCTCTCCACAGCCTCTATTGGGCATTGTCACTCTTAAGCTGAGACAGATGTTTTCTTTTCTTAGACAGTTAAAAGTCTGCAGATAATTGACTGGTCAAATCTGTAGGAGTCCCTCAGAGGTTGTAAAACATTCTTCTACTTTTGTAATATTAATACCTAGTTTATCCTTGCAAAGCAGCAAAGACTGTTTCCTGCTTAAGTGAGAAATCTCTTTTGTAATCAATTATGTGTGTACTTTGAATTCTGAGCAGGGACTGGCATTGTCCAGGATAAAAAATGGAACACAGTGGATTTATTAGGTTCTGTTAATAATTGTTCTTCCTGGAACAGACAGAAAACATGCATGTTTATACTGGGAGACTAGAAACGAAAAATTATACCCAATGTATGAACAAAATTACATGAGCCATTATTATACTACATTAAACAGTCTCGAGATATTAATAATTTTCCATCTGTTTACTTGTGTTTTTCAAATTTTCCTCATGAATGTTCTTGAGATTCAGCTCTCTAGTGTTGCTAAGAAAATTTACATAAACACTGAGCTCCTGAAGGACTTCTCAGATCTTAGCAATGAAAACTTGGCCAGCATCCCCACTAACAGAGTTTGATAAAGTAAACACAAACATAGTTATTTTTTTAAAAAGGAAGACTGAAATCTTATATGCATAGTTATGTAAAGCACTGCATAAAAGTTATTGTAGTAATTATTTTTTAAATATGAGAATTTCCTTTGATGGAAATGCACAGATTATTATTAGCTGTCATTACTCAACTAGTGGACAGTGATTTACAAGTAGGTAGTTTTCACAAACACCAACTTCTTTGAAAAAAAACCAACCAAAACCAACAAAGAAAAAGTAGTCATATGTATTGTTACATATTGCTAGCCTCATCACATATTTGGAACTTCAAATCTCCCAATTATTTTCTACAAATGCTATTCTATATTACATATCTATAATTTGTTCATCAGTTGAACTCAGCCCTTTTGCAGGTTCATGCCTTTGGTCCATCAGAAATTAAAATATATTTTTTCTGGTGTTTTCTCTTATTTTACTATACGGTACTTAATAATTCACATAAAAGTTTTCAGAAAGAAATTTGATTCCTTTTTTGAAAAGTAAATCATATATAGGCACATAATTATCTCTGAGGATGTAGTCCATAAGAATCCTAGTTTCCATGAAAAAAAACAAAAACTTGGGCATTTAAAAATCAAGACAAGTTTGTCTAAAATGCCTAAGATATTTTTTGAAAATCAGGTTTATGAATGAAGCTAGATTTTAATGGGAATATATTACAACTTCCTTCCATTTTCTGAGTGATCTAGAGTCTCTCTCTGGCCATCATAGAAAAACAGCTATGTGGAGAAAAATTCATCCAGGTTTTATTAATTCAATAGTTTTTATCAAGACAACTTTATTTAGAATTATTCAATTTTCTTGATAGAATATAAAGTGAATCTAGAGATCTCTAAATTTAGGAACTAACCTTTAAATTAAGACATATCTCGCTTTATATCACTTATATTCATTGTTTAAACAAGAAAAAAACTTGTTTTACTCTGTATATTTCTCATATTTTTATACTTAAACTGGAAGTTAATTGTATATAACCTGTCTAGTAATGAAATTTGGACTCTGCACTTCTTATATATTTGAGAAAAGGTTCAATAAAAATGATGGTGAGTGGAAAAAATCTACTTTCTTTAAGCATAAAAACTTAGGACCCTTTATAGTATGATGGTGCATTGCAACTTTGAACATAATTTTTACAACACAAGGAAAATATCTTTCTCTATATTGTAGGCATTTGTGAGGGCATAATCACTCATAGTGGCTACACAGAGTTAAATTCTGGAGTGATATAACACATGGCTTATTTATTTTATATGCCAAACAAAAGCTGCAAGAAAATGATCTTTTCCCTGTAGCCAAAGAGACAGAATAACAGTAGGTAGGATCCTAAGTCATTCTTTAAGAAGTGTGAAGAACTAAAAGTAAAAGAACTCAGGGTTCATTAGTAAAAAAAAAATAATAAAAAAATAATTCAATAATGTGTTGTGGTCATTCAAAACATGCCAGAATTTTTCTTGTGGGACAAATGACACAGAAGAATAGAAGAATAAAAAATAGAAGAATAAAAAACATTAATGGAAATGCCCTTGGAGTGGGTTTTAGATATTCTGTGGCATTGATAACTGGTGTACAGGTGTAATTACCTGACAATGTGTATGTGCTGGGCTGACCTCAGCAACACCAAGACTCTCAGCCACTCTCCCACAGGACAGAGAGGAAACAGAAGGAAGGCAAGAAGGTTCAAGGCAATCACAATATATGAAACTGGTTTCTTTAAACATGTCTGTACAAACCCACATGACTATCCAGTCAGAAAACTGACTTTTTCTTATTTCAACTTCTAGGCAACCCACTCATTATCAGCAGAAACAACAGCAACTAAAAACTGGAAAAAACATCACTGAGACTATTGTAATACAGTGACAAATCCTGAACTACTCAAGAGCCAAAAAACTGTTCTAGGAAGGATTTATTTTTATTTAATTCAGAAATATTTCTTTTGAAAAGTAGATTTTCAAATATATTTACATTATTTTGGTTTCTTTGCAAGTTAATGGTGCTTAAAGACTTGTGTAAATATAATAAAAAATGTAACCAGTTTGTTCAAAGACAAGGGTTTAGAAAAGAATCCTGACAGAGATTAAGCAGCAAATAGAAAATCCTCTGTAATAGAATCTGAGACAATTATAGCACCAGTGATTGAATAACCCATTCATTTACCCTTTTAAAGAATCGAAAGAAAGAAAGATAAGAATTTTACAAGCTGAAAATTTTTAGATATTAAATTGAGCATATTAAATTAAGATCTTCCCTTTCAGCCTGCAAAATGCTTTAGAGCAAATGCTCCATTTCATTCATATTTAAATTATATGAGTTCATAGCAACCTTAGAAAAAGTCAGAATTAATTTAGGTTTTTTTTAATGTTTGCAAAAAGCAGATTATGCCAAGGTCCTTAAGTCTACTAAATCTGCAGATCAGCATGGATATAAGTGACATAATATCTATCTATAGCAAATACAAAAAAAAAACCCTAAATATAAAATTTGAAACTTAAATAAACTTACAAACTTTTTATCTTAATCTGTGTCATTAGATTCAAAATAAATCATTGAGTTATAAACTCTTGAACAAAAAGAAGAGTATTATTTGTCACATGGAATTTCTATAATCAAATCCCCAGCACCTTAAAACAGAAGAAAAAACCTACAAATTAAAAAATAAACATTTCTCCATTTATGGGTTTTTGTTTCTGAAAGACAAATACAAAATATACTTAAATTTATGTATATTTATTTTTAGATTTTAATACATTTGCTTATATGTTTTATAACAAGATAATTTAATGATTATTTGATTTTTAGTTTTATTCTGATCCAGTTCAACTAAGAATGGAAAGAAAAAGAAATAAAGATTGAATATATAATGCTCTTTAAGTTATAATGTATAATAGGACTATTATGTTTGATTACATTTTTTAAAATTAAGGATGTTTCCTTTCAAATAATATCTTTCATATCCATATAAATATAAACATGTCCTTTCAGATTTTCCACGCTCATGTAATTGTTTCATTCTAAAAAATAAGTTTTTTATACTTCTTGATACAATTGTTACCGTATAGGTTTTTCTCTCTGGAATTTGATACTTTAGAAAAAAACATACTAGTGGCAATCTGTACACTGAAATTTAATTCAGGACTTCAATAACTTCACTTGTTTGAAGACCTTTCTCTGGGATATGGATAGGTTTAAAAAGGGATAAGGCCATGCTGGAATATACAAAAATAAGATAAACTCAGTTACTTACATTTTGGAGATTTCTGTTGCCCTCAAACTCATCTATCTAATACTCTTTAGGTTTGCTGATGGACAAGATTATTTTACCATCACAGATATATGTATTCAATCACACAATTTTTAAATATTCAAGGTATTAATCCTAAATTCTGGTATAGGGAAA
Organism: Oenanthe melanoleuca; assembly: GCF_029582105.1. NCBI lineage: Eukaryota > Metazoa > Chordata > Aves > Passeriformes > Muscicapidae > Oenanthe > Oenanthe melanoleuca. The sequence continues at coordinate 71,568,898 of NC_079333.1, read as the reverse complement.
AAGGTTTAATTACACTCACTTAATATCTATTACCAAATAGATTTTGTAGAGGGTCTTCCTGTATTTTAGTTATGCAGCACATAGGTGGGTACAACAATGCTCTATACTAACTTTTCAGAAATTACAGAAGTAAATTACTGTTACTGAAATTCACCATATATGCCTTTAAGAATGATAAAAATATATAAAATTTAATTTATCTAATCACATAAATTTGAAGACCAGGTGTTTTTAGCAGTGATTCTATTCCTTTAGATGTTAGTTCTGATTAATTCTTAAAGGCTCACTTCCTTCATATGATTCTCCAAATCGACATGCTTTAATAAAATAAAATATCAGAATGCCAAAAGCACAACAGTCACCAAGAATCCAAGATAAAACATAGGGGAACAGATTCAGGAGAAGTCTTTCAATTGGATTGAAGAATAAGGGCTATTTTTCCAAGAGTAATCTGGAATACAGAAAAGGATGCTACAGAAAAGGAAGATATAGGAGCAAAAGCCTGGAAAACAGCTATTTATTAAGGATAAGGCAGAGTAAGATAAGCAATGCAAGACTTTGAAGCAGTAGGTGAATTACAGAATTTTAAAGTAGGAAATGTGATTTAATACCATGGGAGTACAAGGTTGGAACTGTTTTACTGTACTTGAAATAAAACAAAGGAGTAACAGAGAAGGAAGTACTTTATTTAATTTCTAGTTTGGATGCATTCATGTGTTCATGCACGGTAGTCTCTGAAGAACCAACATCAATACTGGAATTACAGGTGAGATGGTGAGATCCATAAAGTGATTTACTAGCAGACAAAGCCTGTATTCTGACTAGGATGGTTTTCACAACATTGAAGCACTTGAATGAGTGAGTTGTTGCACATTCTGTGTTATATAAATGGGCAGAAAAAGCCCAAACAAATAAAACAATAAATAAGACAGGAAAGGCTTAGAGACCAGATAATGAAAAGTTATTGCATTCTCTAGAAAAAGCAAAGATTCCTCCTAAAAAGCCAGAATTTCTCTTCTTTGGAGCCATTCCTTATTGGTAGCAGGTCCACCTGGAAGATTTCTTCTTAACTTATAAAAGATGATATGCCAGAGGAAGGATGTTTCTGATATTAGTCTAAGCTCAACACAAGTTAGACTGTCTTGTATCTGGAAAGGGCTTACAGCCTACTCTAAAAAAATACTTGCTAAGACTCAAATGTGAAGAGATAATATGTCAAGCTCCTAAAACTCAATTATGGCTTATAAAAGTCACTAAAAGAAAAGATGTACGCTGATTTTATTAAAAAAAATCCACCACTTACTAATTTAAGATTTTCTGTTTCTGCATTTTCCTTTGTAGACATTTTATTGCAATTATTCACCAAGAAGAGATCAGCTCTTAATTTTCTAGGCAATGTGTGTTAACACTTTGGAAGGGAAAATCTGAGAATCTCTACAGATCTTATCAGGAAAGATAAAAATAAATCGAAAATATATTATTCAAGACTGTATTAATTTAATTATGTATGTTAGACAATGGCATAGTGCACTGCATTTCAGGGATTTGGTTGGGTTTGGTTTTGAATAGGAAATTCACAAGCAGGAACAGTCATTTCTCTGAAACAGCTTAGTGTGTCCATAGTACTTCCTCTTTTCCATTTTTCCCATTCCCATTTCTAATGATCTGATCTGAATGTAGGTTTTTCTCTAATCACTTTTCTGCTATGCAGGAGTTTAAAAGTACATAGGTATCTTCTCGTTTGATATCAAACTATATACTGAGCTTTACAGAGTAATGTGAAGAGGTGATGGATAGCAGGCTTAGTATTCCTCAAACTTTTTTATTTTAAGCACTGCATACATACATTGTGGACAGGTATAATTTTATTTTCAACTGACAAAATTGCACTAAGCACAATTCCATTGAAACATTCTCTTTAATGTCAACACAGAACAAAGTTACAAACCATGCATTCATTCCTATCAGTCTTCAAGCTTCCAAATTAACTATATATATAGATATATATATAAATAGACAAAATTTTCTACAGGTGTGTGGTTTAACCCTGGCCACCACATGCAGCCCCCACACAGATCCTAGCTCACCCCTCCCCAGAGGACAATGGAGAGAATCAGAAGGGTAATACTGAGAAAACTCATGGATTGAGATAAAGACAATTCAATAGAAAGAGTGAAAACTGTGCACACATGCAAAGCAAAGCAAGGAACTCATTCACCACTTCCCAAGGGCAGGCAGGTGTTCAGCCACCTCCAGGAAAGGACTTGATTCTTGATAGCTAATGCATTGCTGTATTATTAATGTAGGTTTGGTCACAAATCCACAACAGAGCACCTTATAAAGTACTATGAAAAAAATTGATTCTATCCCCAGCCTAAAACAGCATAACAGATAACTTGTTTAATTCTGTGCAGGGGAGAGCTGTTAGAAGGAAATGTGCAGTTCTAGTCTGGCCCCTCAGTAGCACCAGTCTTACTGATATCCTTAGCCAAGCTGGATAAAAGGCATCAGGAGCACAAGCTCCTCACACTTCAGATGTGAGACACAGCTCTTTGACCTTGGTTTGCAGAGAATTTAAAATTCTGGTGTACACACATTGTTCATACATGAGGAGAGAAGGGAAAAGCAACATGATGTGACAGACTATGCCATGTTCCTTAAGGTTATTGTTGACCCTGTGAGGATAACTATGATACAGGAACCTTAGTAGAACCTAAAAGCATAATAAGCTCTCCTTTCAATAACAAGCTAGTACAACAAAATAATCTTTTATCTATTTTTTCATAATTTTTCTCTTATATAGTTTCATCAGAGAGCATATGGCCTTAGAGGATTCACATATCTTTAAAGTACAGAAAAGGTCACTCTTGTTTTTCACTCTTGTCTTTGTCTGCCTTCTCTTAAAAAATACATTCCTGTTGAGTATGGATCTAGTTCATGTTAAAAAGGCATTGTCTTACTTTTATTTTAAGGCATCATACTGGGTGTTTAACTAAGTTGTATAAAACAAAAGTGATGTATGTTGTTAGCCAATGTATGCTACTGCATATACGTGCAAAACCACTGCTATAAATAGGTTATTAATTTCAATACAAAGAATAAAATAATTCAAATACAGTTGATTCAATTAAATCTTTAGTAGTTTATTGATTTATATTTTTACTGGGCCTCATAATTAAAGAATAAGAGCCTGGTAGTTTAAATTAATTTAGTAGAGGAATCAATATTTGATATTGAATATGCTAAAAAAAACTTGATTGCTTTTTGCAAAGGAAAGGGCACTCAGAACAAACAAGCCAACAATTTTCATTCTACAGACTGTATTGTTCAGCTAAATACTCTACACATAAAAGAAAAATACAAGATCTGATCATTCTTACAAAACCAGTCTCCAGCCTCTGAGTACTTTTTCATTCTTCATTGTCTCAAAAATGTTTGAAAAAAGCAGCATAAATCCATTAGCTGTTTCTTCAGTTCCTAAACTTCTTGGCAGAAAACTGTTTTTTTGTTTATACAGGTTAAAAGAAGGAAGAGAGCAGATATCTGTGTCCTATATTCAACAATATGATCAATATAACAACTTTTTGGATCAATATTTACTGAAGCTGGAGATTTTGTCTTTGGCTTAGGAATGGGGTTTCCTGCCCACATATGAATGCATGGCAATACCACAATATGCAATATACTCTTCCTCCTTTCTTGTCCTTACTCTCACTGATTGTAAAGACAAACTTGAGACTAGGCTTAGATAAAGTTAGGGTTATGACCAGGGCTGAATTTCTCTCTGCTCCCAAAGTCTGTTGAAAGGATTAAATAGCTAAAGTTGTGTCAGCTGTCTCAAATGATCAGTTTCTGGATATTTGCTGCCCTTGTAAAAGGCAGAGCATCATGAGTCATGGGGTTACAGGAAGATGGCCTTTAATATATTTTTAGCATTGCTTATTGTTGTGGAGGAAATTTGAAAATTTTAAATGATTATAACAATAGAAGTGGAATAAAAGGAAACAAAATACATTAAAATACCCAGGAGGAAATTCAAACCTATTCAAAATCCAATTTTTGAGCTGTTAATTTTTGCAATGTGTATTCAATGAAATCTTGTTAAAGCAGCATGAGGGATTCCTTGTGCATAACGACAGCACTGAGATTATGCCCAGACCAAAGGAGAGCTAATAGCTAGATTCAGATAGATGGGTGAAGCTGAAATTTTCTGTGCCAGGAACAGTCAGAGAAGATAACAGGAAAGCAAAGGATATGGTAAGGAAAAAGACTGCTAAAATGCCTCAGAAAAAAGAAGCAAGGGACAGATCTTCAAGACAGATGTTCTGAATTATGGAAAAACAAACAAATCTGCTATTTGCTTCTTACTGTACTCAGGAAAATAATGAGACATGTACTTCCATTAATTAAAAAAAAAAAATTGTAATTTCAGTGTCAGTTTCTATTCCTTGTGAAAGTGTACACAAACCTGAAGAAACACTCACTAAATACTTAGATCACAGTGAAAAAGAATCACAGGTAATATAAGGAAAATGAACATGCTAATGATTGCAAGTTTTCTGTGGTAAGAAAAAAAAGATTCAAATGGCAATTGAAGAATAGATAATTTTCTTTAATCTTTTAATATCAGAATGGCCATTCTCAAAATTGAGGATTACATAACCTATTAATTGGCAAATCTTCTAGTATGCTAAATATACTATTCATTCAAATAATTGATATTTACAGTTTTAAATATTGACTTAATTACTGGATTTAAAAAACTGTGTACAATCTATGAATGCATTTACAAGATATTTTTCAATGCAAAGAAAATTTCAAAGGAAAGAGGCATTCTTGGTAAATATTGAACATTTAAAAACAAACAGCCAAAAAAAGGAGAAAGACCAGAGTCTGAAATAGCAGCATGCTTCCATATATGATGCCATGAGATACTGCTTCACACAATCTTAATAAAATATGCTATATGACCATACTTCAGACCTGTAAGTAATTTACTGGTTTAGCTGATTATCAAATTCAGCTCCAAAACACACTACAAAATTTAATTAAAAGTTCATTCATGCTCTCTTGCATTCTGCTATGTATTTCTGTTATATTTTAATAAAATGTTGGTATATGTTGAATTTGCATCATCAGGGCTTGGTAGCAGGGGGCTACAGGGGTGGTTCCTGTAAGGAGCTGCCAGAAGCTTCCCCCACTGTGTGACAGAACAATGTGAGCTGGTCCAAGGCAGCCAAGACAGAGCCCATCAGTGGCAGGGCTAGCACCTCTGGGATAATGCTACTAAAAAGGGTGAAAACAACCACACTACAACGGCAGCCAGAGAGCAGAGGGAGAATATCTGGGAGAAAGAGCCCTGCAGAGACCAAGGTCAGTGCAGAAGGTGAGAGGGAGGTGCTGTGTGTGCAAACCCTGTGAGCCAGGCTGTGCTGCTCAGCCTGTGGAGCCCACGGTGGAACAGCAGATAGCCACTGGCAGCACGTGGAACATCCCAGTGCTGGAACTGATGGATACCTAAAGGAGGTGATGTCCTGGCAGGATGTGTGGCCCCATGGAGAAAGGAGCCCCTGCTGGAGAAGGTTTACTGGCAGGACTTGGGATCCCATGGGGGATCCATGCTGGAGCAGTCTGTTCCTGAAGGAATATGCTCCATGGAAGGGACCCTCACATGGAAGGGAGAAGGGGACATCTGTGAGGAGTGGTAGAGACATGTGATAAACTGATCACAAGCCCCATTCCTGCTCCTCCTGCATTGCTGGTGAAAGGAGAGGGAGAGAAAATAAGGAATGAAATTGAGCCTGGGAAGAAGGGGGGAGTGGAAGGATGGAGTTTTAAAGGTTGGGTTCATTTCTTATCACACTATTCTGATTTCATTGGTATTAAATTTTAATAGTATCTCCAAGTCAAGTCCATTTTGCCCTGATGGTAATCCATGAGTGACTTATCCCTGTCTTTATCTCAACCTACAAGAGTTTTCCTTTTATTTTCTCTATCCTGTCCTGATGAGGAGAGGAGTAATAGAGTGACTTTGGTGGGCACAGGGCATCCAGGCACAGTCAACTCACTACATAGTGAAATTTAGATTATTTCATAAAAAGGAATATTCAGAAGTGGTCCATCAAAGTCTTTAATTTTGATTACTTTCAACATTTTATCATAATATTTACCAGTGATGTTTTTCAAAAAGAGATGTGGGCACAGCTGTGACTAAATGCTTCATCACAAATGATTTTGGATCCATCTTTTTTATAGATAAAGATTCAATGCAGGAAAACAGGGATAAACAGTTTGTTGCTGCAACACTAATGTGCACAATGACATAACACTCACTGCCTGTATTACTGGCCCTACCTATGAGTCATCAAAAAATTATCTATTGCATACTAAATGCCTCAGCCACACTATGCTTTGTCTCTCACCCAATATTTGGTGCTTCTGAATAATGCATGTGAACATCAGTAAACACAAAACCCAGAGACTATGGTAGAAATTGAGTTTGGTAAAATCAAAATTATGTTTTATGTGGGTTCTATTTAATTCCAAATATATCTTTATTCACAGTTATTTTTAGCTGTATTTAGGGTAGAATAAATCTTATTTTCCAGATAAAATTGTTGCAATTACTGGTAAAAGAAGACTCTACTTTTGTAACAGATGGGATACACATTTTATATACTTTACCTTCTTTGCCAAAAATGCACTCTGCTGATACATTTAACACGCACTTTCACCTTTTAATTATACAATTATAAGTTAAAATGTAAGTGCTCAACTTTAGGATGCATTTTAGTACTCAGAAAATAAAAAGATGCAAAAATGAGATGTTATGGAGAAATAATGAAGAAAGTTTTACAATTATTCTAAGCAAACCAAAAAGTCTCAAAGTGTAATTACTGTATAACATTTTATTGGTGGGTCCAGTAAGAACACTGATGTTCAGTCCACAGGACTGACCATTTGCCATTATTAGACCAATTTCATAGGTCATTTGACCATTTCAAACCATTTGATTGCTTCAGCAAAAACTTTTGATGTTTAATCAAAAATAACAATAGGCAGGTATGTGAGTCGCTGTTTTGCCTCACAGTAATCAAGTCTTCAATAATCTGTCACTTGACTAAATATCCTTTCTCTTTCCTCCCTACATACCATAAGAAATTTGAAAGAAAGGACAGAATGATCAGCTAGTGTTTCATGAAGCAGGTAAGAAGGCAATAAATTTCAGTGTAAAAGACATCCCAAATTTCCCCATCACCTGGTGGAGCTCAATGTGCCTTTCAAAGCCACAGCACAGAGACCAGGCTTTTAGTCTGTATGGTAACTTATGAATTCTGATGACTAATTCTGTTGTTTCACTAAAGAGATGATTAGTAACAGAAAAAGAAAAGGCAAACATGGGTGTTGGGATTTTAGAAAAGCTTTTGATACTATATCTCACAGCATTTTTGTGAATAAAATGTCCAGCATACAGCTAGACACACACAATATGATGGGTGAACAACTTGCTGAAGCATCAGGCTCAATCACTTGCAGCAAATGAGGTTAGCACCTCTCTGGTGGACAGTCACTGGAACTGAAAAATTCTAAATTTAGCTGATAAACATGGTTGATCTCATTTAATTAAAATTAAATGTTAACTGAAAAAAGAGAATATTGATAATACTTGGCATAGAATTTGCATTGTGCAGTGCCTATGAGTAATTTTTCTGCCTTTTGTGGCAGAAGAACCTGCACAACTTAAATTCCACAAGAGCATTCTGATTGTCCATTTGATGACACTCACATTTGACAGTGGATTGCAGTGTCCCACTGGAAAATTGAAGTGCACACAGACTTTGCTTGCTTTCTTATGTAGGCACCCTGAGGACAAACAATTAATTAATAGAGAGCTTGTTCAAAGGAAGTGCTTTAAAAGTGCTTCTTCCTATTGTAATTCTTCATAGATTATCAATTTGAACCTTTTTTGACCATCATAGTGTTGCACAGTAACCTTTCTTCCTCTTCTGTCCTGTCACCAACAAGCAGCAGAGCTTTCAATAAGTAAAATGTTCAAATTGCTCCTAAAATAAAATAAATCAAAATAAAATAAAGCATCCTTTTAAGCAGACCTTTTGGGGAAATGTTTTCTGGTTGTCCTGTTTCTTGATCACCTGGGGGAAAACCTAGGTTCTAAAGCCAGTGATGAACTGCTCACTATGAGAATTTTTAAAGTATAAAAAAAAAAAAAAAAAAAGAACCATGACACTGAAGTAGACAGATTATCTCAAACTTCTCAGCGATTAACTGGATACTGAAGAAAATGAAACAGCAACCTGAAGAACACTATTTTTTCAAAGTGATTTATATGGTATATTAAACAGCAAGAAAATCCTTTCTAGAAAAATCCATTGGAGAAAGAACATGTACTCATATTAGTGTTTGGTTCACTCCTGCAGCACATAAATTCTAGGTAGCAAATATAGGACTAGGATTGTAGTTTATTAAATTATGCCATAAAATAACTATTTCCTTTAATTCCTAATATGTAGTTGTTTTTATTTATTTTTTTATTTATTTTAAATAAATAAATGTTGCAGAATCTCATTCTCTAACCAGATTAAGACCCTGTACTTTTAGGATACTCAGAAGTAATACCTTCTCAGGTACAATCAATCAGATGCTGTATCTGATAATATTCATGTCCTTCTCCCCTGTCATCAGTCTTTACTGTTTGTAAGTGAGTGCTAACAGTGGCATCTTCTGGCATACAGAAGAATTAATTGCCTTCTTGCTGTGAAAGAACACTGCTGTTTAAAAAGGTGAGTCAAGAAACAAGACTAAAGAACTGAAATAAAAGGCACCTGCTGTTCTTCAATTATTCTGCTTAGAGCAATTGAAATAGGAATGAATGGTGAGAAATTAAAACCCACTTCTTTGCTAAGTGGCCGTTTGGACACGAGTTTATGTGTGAGGCAACTGCTTCTAAGGCTGTTAGTATCCTACATAATGACTTATAATTATATCAGTTGACATAAAATGACAAATGGTAGTTAATTAGAAAAAGGAAGGAGCAATAAAAAAGGAGGGAAAAAGGGAACAGATAGCACTAACTAGAAGAGAAATAAAATCTGATTGTTCTCTTTTTGAATCCATATCTAAACACTTTATTTTACATTTTATGACTTACATTTCTTAGAAATTGCTACACAGTAAAATAAATTAATGTTTATGGATTTGAGGATGAGGAGAATTGTTAATGAACTGAATATTACATTTGAAATTTTACTAGGAAACTACTTCATAACTTCATAAAAATGTTACTGAGCTCACAGCTTTTAGTCACACTCTCTTTAATTATATATTATATTTTCCTTTTCTGTGATATATTCTATGTCATTATGCATCACATGAATTGAGCAGAGCATTAAAATATAAAGTGAATCCTGGGAAGCAGAAGCAGCAACTTTTCAGTCTACTTGTGTAAGCCTGAATGGGCTGAATAGAGGTTGTGAGAAGTTGCATTTTTTCTACTATCTATTGAATTTTTCCTTTTTTTTTTTTTTTTTTTTTTTTTTTTTGTGGAAGTTGTTAACTTCCCCAGTATCAATCACAGAGCCATTTTTCACAATGTGAAGCTGCTGGGATTTTCGTAGCTAGTGACTCTCTCAAAGGACCTAATCCTGAATCTATCAAAATGCCTGGTACAGGAAGAACAGGAGCAGCTGAGGTCCTGGGTGCTACAAGAAAACACTTGGCAGCTTACTGCAGAGAGAGTTGTAGAAAACCCAGCAGGTTTTGCCTTGGAGAGCCCAAAGCACTGTGTGTATGTGCAGCAGCAGGCTCAGCTCAGCAGCAGCATAGATTGAATGAATGAATGAAGCAGCAGCATAGATTGAAAAGAAGTGGGTGATGGGATGAAGCTGTTTGGTTTTTACCATCTGACTCTATTTTAATTGGCAAGAAATTAACTTTATTCAAGTTGAGTCTTTTCATTTTTGTGATGTTAATTGGTAAGTGATCTTTGTGATTTTATCTTGACACAAGAAAGCTCTTGTCTTATCACACTTTTTTTTATTATTTGTTGAGGGCAGGGAGTTAGAGGACAGCTGAGTGGCTATCTGGCAATCAACCAAATCAACCCTGCACATCTATATTAATATATAGCACAAGCACATTCAGTTTGCCTCAAAGTTTTGGTCTGTATTAAACAGCATCATTTGTGGTTCAACTACAGTGGCTAGAAGAGATACAGCTCCACAGGATGGGCAAGGTGGACAGCAGAGACCACCTTCTCATCTAAATTAATTTGGAAATGACAGTCCTTACTTTTAGTTTGCCTGTATTCGAGGTGTGTCTAGGTATCTTATGTGTCTAAGTCTTGGATATACCAGAGATAAGCAAATTGTAACCTGAAAACAAACCTATTCAAGTCCCTTATTATCTTCATTTAAATATATAAGTAGGCATTTTCAGTTATTGGAAACAAAATCCCTGATGTGCCCTTTTAATTAGCAAACACTTAACAAACAAAATGTTTTCATAAATCTTAAGGTCTTCAGCAAGTCACAATACATGATCAATATTTTTGTCTATAAATAGCTTTTGCTGAACAATTTTTTTAGGAAATAAGTAATAGTTCTTTTTCGTTTTCCTAATGACTGTGTTTATATTTGTAAGGCACCAACACAGTATGCCATCAATTATTATTTTGCAGTATTTAGCTCATATGTAGCTTCTTCCCTTTAGAACAACTCCACATTCTGGTTTTGCTCCCTGACATTTCAGAAGCAGTTTTTTTAACAGCTGTCTCCACTCTAGCAACTGACATATTTTCTAAATGTCAGTTACAATCCATAAGATTCTCTTAAGAATATTATACTACATCACTATCAGCTGTGCAAGTGCCATTAGCTGTTTCCCACATCTCAAAGATGGTCACAAGATCCATTGATCCAGCATCCATGAGAATTTCTATTTAAGACTGAACATTGGGGAAAAAAGTGAAAAAGAGTGGGAGAGACATGGTAAAGGTAGTGTACAAGCACATTTCTGCATTTCTCTCTTACAACCTTCTCTCTCCAGACTTGTTCTTATTCGGACATCTCAATCGAACATTTTCCACAAAAAAATCCACTCTTTGGTAGTTTCTGACTCTTACACATTTTATTTCACTCTATCCCTCTTCTCAAGGCTACCTTTTTGCTTCTCCAGGCCAGATCTCAGTCATTTGGCCCTGAATTAAAATGACATTGATTGATTTATGTCCACAGTCCTTAGGGATTAGTGATAATAAAATCAAAAGAAGTGTTCCTTGTCATTTCTAGAAATCTGACCTATCTTTCCATATGGTCTCTCCCTGTTTAGAACAAGCCCAAATCATATGCCTTTATGAGAAATGTAGCAGCTACTCAAGAGACTCTAAATTCAGCTTGTACTTCACCTGGGGGTGACTGCAGGCAGCATAAACTTGAGAAAGGAATTCAAATGGCAGAAAAGATCCATGTTTCAGAGATGTAATGGGCTTGATATAAAAAATGCCAGTGACTACATGGTTCCACAAAAGATGTTTTGATGAAGTCTGTGTCTCTTGAGCTGTGGCATAACCTTCTCTCTCTGCAACTGTATATCACAATAAAGGAGATTTTTCCCTTCCTTAAGCACATCTACTGGACTTGGGAAGTGTCTGCTTAATGGGGCTCTAAGTAAGAACAATAACTCACATTAAGCATGTCTAACCTCACTGCTACTGGCCAATACCTGGGAAAGTTGCTCTAGTTAGCTAACCTTGGAAAACCCAACAAATGGAATTTATGTCCAGTTTAATTTATCTAACCATAAGCATCTAGAGTATAAGGTTTAATTAATCTGAGCTAGCTTCTGCTATAGACACTGGAAACAAAGTTCATATAATCAAAATAAACCAGTGATGACCTACAGAAATGATGTGCTAAGAGTGTCGAAGCAGCAGAGTCCCACCCTTCCAATAAGGCTTCTGCTCTAGGTTTTGCCTTGTAAAACACTTTTCCACACAGCCTTGCAAAAACCTTTTCCATACATTTCATCCCAGCAACTTACAATCAGTACTAGTGCCTATTACTGGACTAATTGTAGAAACGAGACATCACAACCCTAAATCAGATTGGAATTCTTTTTTTTTTTCCACTTCCCTTTAAAACAACAAAAGACTTGCTGCCTTCCAGCTGCATTATTTTACAGAACACAGGTCATGACTAAGTACTTTGAATAGTTTCACTCTTTTTTTAAGGAACTTCTGATGATTTATATAAGTGTATACATACACACACACACACAGATATATATATATCTCCACGTTTTGCAGATTTTAAGATCTAGATCTTTCTTAGGCTTGTATCTCCCTTATTGTTTCATGGGGAAAAAGACAGTGCTAAGTTTCTGTAGCAAACAAAAATTAATTGGTTCTCTTTTATTTAAAAGTTAGCAAATGGTTTGAGCATGAATTACTGAGAAGCAGATTAGTCAAGGCATTGGAGTTATAATCATTAATAGTGGAGGACACAAATATGAAACTAATCTAATTTCAGTCTCTGCACAGGTTGCAAAGGGAACTCTCAGGAGATCACACACACTTTGCTTTTCTGAAAGAATATAATAAAGGCTGGAGATGCATGACAGGCCGAAGAGCTACCTTTGACTATAAATCACCTTTGAGGAAACCAAAGTGTGACATTTATCATGGTTACAGTCTCTTTAGGAAATAGAAAGATAACAGTCTGATATGATTCTCAACTTTGAAAAAGGGCAGATTCTTTCCTAAGTAGATTTTAAAAGTGTTTTACAATTCTTTTTTGATTCAGTTAAATAATTCCTTATTCATGTAGTGGCTGTGAAAGTTTTGGGTTGCTGTGGCTTTATATTTATTTTTGTGTTCAAAATCTAAAAGGAGAATCAGGTCTAAAAGGTATCAAGACAGTTTGATAACGAAGCACACCATGGGGTTTACAGATACTCCCATTTTTTTTTTCACCAGTAGCCATTTTCTCCATCACAGATGATGGAAAATAAGAATGATTTCTTCTCCCAGCAAACTAGGGCTTTGAGACAACATGAATTCTGTGTTACAGGTCTTCTTAGCTGTATTTGCATGTACCCCCTCTATTTTTTTGTTGCAAGAAGTAATTAGTGATACTGACAATAAGGCTGGGATGCAAACTGAAAGACATTTAACCATTATCTAAAAATAAAAATCAATATTAAATCAGAACCAGAGTGAATGCTAAAGAACCTAACTTCAGGAAGGGATTTTCTAACTAACTTTACATATCTGTACTTAAGCTACTAAAGCTTGTCCTTTTACAATAAGTAGAGAGAAATAAGGATTGTAGGGCACAATTCTCATCTTAATGTACATGCTTAATGTAGGCCTAATGAACTGTGCCCTCATGTTTACTCATTTTCAGTGATACCTGTTTATATCTTTACAGTGACTATAAAAGATGATCAAATTTTTCAGCTCATGAAGAATAATCCTGTCTCTGTGTCAGTTGTTATTTAAGTAGGATTGCATTCTAAGGAAAAAAAGAAATGGACAGTAGGCTGTGGCTGTCATCTAATATTCATGTTTAGATTTTGGATGGCAACAGGTAGCATTTTTACTGTAAACTTGAAGTAGCTAATCTGACCATTTAAAGGAATTTTTACTAGAATATTATAATAGTTTCAAACTACACAGAGGTTAGCTTTATATTTTCTCTCATTCAAAGCAATAAAACCAGTTAATTTCTACCAAAACAAACCCAAAAAGGCAATTCATTTTGAGGCTTTTGGTCACTAGAGTAGAAGTAAACTGGAAGAGTAAAATAATCATCTACAGTGAATAATAAAAGCTATCACAGGCAGTATGGAAAATGGAATAGCAAGAGTGAGATGCTGCACCTCCCCTCCTTGCTGCTCTTCCCCTCCTCCTGCCAAAAAAAAAAAAAAGAAAATATGAACAGACTTAAAAAGAAAACGTCAAAATTATGAAGAATTTCTTATAGAAATATCTTCTAGGCAAAATCAAATCAGTCATAAAGATAACTGGAGATGAAAGTGACTATTCAGAAGGTCTGTTTTTTTAAAGATACATTGACTTTTGAGGGCTTATTTGAAGTAAAAACTCTCAGGTCTTTGAGGATTAGACATCACTACTAGAGAAAGGGATTGATTTAAAAAACAATTTATTAAACGGAATGTATTTTTTCAGGAAAACACCATGTCATTTTTGTTTTATATCAGAGAAAACAGTGTAAATTCTCATCCATTACTGGAAATATTTGATAAAACAGTAAAGGTGTTTGAATACAGTGATCTGGAGTCATAAAATAATTTTCATATCCTTAATACATTACAAAACACATTTCAAAGAACACATTAACAGATAATTAATATTTATTTTTTGAATGATAATAAATTAATAATCAGAAATTATTAAAATATAATAGTGACACTGGTTCAATGAAATAATACATGCATTAAAAGGCTCTAAATTTCTGGCAGTTTCAGTAGTGGTGAAATTATTATAAGGTAATGTCTTTAAAACTACAATTAGAAATTTGTAACTCCACTAAACTTATTATGTGGTCTCTCTGGAAAATACAAACTCATATGATGTCAGTGAAATGATGCCTACTCAGAAAAAAGTCAATCAGAACTAAAATCAAATCTAACACATTAGCCTTATTATTTTCCAATTAACCATATTTTGCATAAACTACCAATGTATTTTGACTTGATTTTGCATATATCAGATGCACATGCAAAAATAAATAGTACATAACCTAATATAGAATAGATAAGGAATTTTAATGTCTTGTATAAAAAAAAAAAAAAAAAAGAAAAAAGAGAAAAAAAAAAGAAAAAAAAGATGGTACACTTATTTTTTTAAGAGTTGTTCCCTTGATGAGATTTTCAAAGTTCTTCTCTGTTAATGGGAGAATCATAAAACTTTAGAATTTTTTTTAGGGAAAAAAAAATATCTAAGTTCATGTCACACATTAGTGAAGTGGTTACTCTGGTTTTAGTTTTTATGCCAGCTGAAAGGCTTTAACCATAGCTGTAGAGACTTATTCTGATTATTATCTCCTACTGTATCCAAATAACTACACACCAGAGAGACACTTGCACCAAAGAGAGACACTTACAATAGGTAAAGGTAGGAAACAATGTCCTTGGGATAGTATGCTGCTTTTTGAAGGATTAGCCTTAACTGGTTTTCTACTGTCTCATTTGAGGGGATTGGATTAGTAAATAACACAACTCCTATGGCATCACATAAACCATTTGCATTTATACTCACATTTTATTCTGGGTTTGTGGAATGGATATGGTTAACCATTTCTTGCTTAGCTAGAAAAACTGGCATTTGATGATTGTTTTTGATGCATTTTAAAGAACTGAATGTTGGCTTTTTACAATCTGATGAATCCATCAAGAAAAAGTCTGTTTGTATTCCCCATCTCAAAATTCTGTTTATAGCTGGTGGCTTATCTTTGAGACATGTCTGAAAGATCCTTGTAGAGGAGGAAGTGGGAATGAGGGAACTCACAAAACAATCCACTCCATTTCGAAATAGGGAATACAGCCTTGCCTTAAGTAGGGCAAAAACTTTCACACAGAAGGTATTTTTATTCTCCACTTTTCTTAAGAGTACCATTCAAAATTAAATCTTATAGTCCACAGTAGGAAACCTGACATTCACTGTCAGGTCAATTTGAGCAAGGGCTGTACCTGCACTTGGCTTTCTGTCTCTCTGTAATTGCTTCTGTGCTTTTTGGCATAAGATTTAGATGAAATAAGGAAATGGTGTATTAGTTCTTCATTTAGTATTTAACTTGTTGATTGAAAGCTTTGAGATATTTATTATCTGCAAGACTAATCACAAGAATTTGGGGGTTTTTTCCCCCTCTCTCAATCCAAGGAAATAGCCTGAAGGATGTCCATGCTGGTGTAAAGTCAGAAGGGAATGCATAAATCCATGGAGAGGAGCTAACTGGAGCCTTATTGTTCTCCAGGCTAATAAATTACTCTTTTATTAATTCATTACCATATTAAGTGTCTATCTCCACCAAGATACCAACTCTATTCTGATGTATAGCATAGCAGTTCTGATGATGCACAACCTGTGTTACACCTTGACCACACAATACCATATTCTGTATTTTTCTGATTATTCCAAGAAGGAGCTCTTGAAGACCTATAGTCTTTATCCTGATAAGTAGCTATGACACCTATTATCTTGTAATTTTCCTAAGGAAATATGTAAGAATGGATGAGACAGCAATAAATATTAGTACTTTGCCAGAAGTTTGTTTCTTTACTGGGAACTGTGAGTACAAATGTTTACACATCCATTCCATGAAATAATACATTTAGTAAAAGGCTCCAGATTTCTGGTAACTTCAGAATTAGTAGTATTATTATAAGGTAATTCCCAGCAAAATAGTTTGTAATAATGGAATGGCTCTGATGTGCTGTTTTAGACCAGTGAGTTTGCTCACTAAACACTAAATGATAACTTAAAACCTCTGAAGAGCAATTGTATTTCTGTTTGTGTTTGATAGCTACTGGATAAAAATCTTCATGTGGATGTAACATGTTAATACAAGGCAAAAAATACACCATTGCAAAATACAAAATTTTGCATTACCTGACTTTATTTCTGTCTCTGTGTAAATTCCCTCAGCAAATTTTACATAACCCTTCCCGTTATTTGTTTCTGAATTAACAATTCAACCTGGCAGTACAGTTTCAATCCGTTACTCAGGTTAAATTTATCACTCAAGAAGTACAAATATTGACTCATGAGAAAATGTGTTAAGAGAGAGAGATGATGCTCTTTAAATAGAAAACAGCCAAAAATTGAAATATCAACTTTAACTTTTTCCCAATGCATAATATCATTATGCAGGTCACACCTTTTTGCAAAATATTGCACAAGAAAATTGTATTGTAACTTTTCTCAGTTTTTACAAGGTATTTTAAATGGAATCCTTTTGGTTTTTCATTCACTGCTTGTCTTGGTTCAGGCTGAGCTGGAGTTCATTTTCCCATATCAGCCCTCACAGTGCTGAGCAGCTTGGTGGCACCTGGTACCTGTTAACCCACCACAGTGCTTCATATGTTTTTACATATCTGGCAACTTTACCTGTTCACACTTCATTGGTTGGTGATGGTCTATGGTTAGGAATATAAAAGGAGTTTTGGGGTTTTTTTGTTTGTTTGGTTGGTTGGTTGGTTGGTTTTGGGGTTTTTTGGGGTTCTTTGGTTTTGTTTTTTTGGGGGTCTGTTGTTTTTGGTTTTTTGCTTTGTTTTGTTTTGTTTTGTTTTGTTTTGGGATTTTTTTTTTGTGGAAATCTTTGGAACTTGTTCATCCTTTGGCTTTGTTAATGCTTCAATAATTTATATCATCACGTATTTTTCTGCCAACACTTGATCATGCACACAGAAAAATCTTTGAACTTCATATGTGTTGACAATCTATATATCTTCTTCCCTAAAGTAAATACTAATTCTGGAATTGCTGGAATTTTTCATGGGAGTGTGCTAATTTCAAGAAATCTTTCTCTTCAAAAGATTTTCAGCTACACAAAAGCCAAGGGCATGAGAGAAAAGAGCTCAGATTATGCAGTCTTTATGTGAAGGGAGAGACCCCCCAGCCTCTCAATTAACAGTTGCCTATGAAAATGTTATTGTTAAAAATTAGTGCAATATTTAGACCAAGGGTGGCATTCACAGCAAGAACTTTTATTTTTCTTATTCATTTTTAATAGAATTGAGATGTTCTGAACTGAGTGAACTATGAACAGTGAAGTCATGTAGCCCATCCAAAGACACCTGAATAACACCTCACATTAACATTCAGGAATTAAGGAGAATACTCTTGTGTGTAAATAAAACCTGAAATCCTACTCAGACATAAGGGATGTCTTACTTTACTGAGGTAACAGAATGTAGATGAGAGTTTAAAAGAATTTAACAGATGGTAGACATCATAATGGAGATTTTATTGCCAGCTTTAAGTAGTTTTGGTCCCAGAATATGCCAACAGAATCAGATTTAACAATGACAAAAGTAGCTATACTGAAGTGGGTGAAAGAGCAGAAAGAGGAAAAAGGCTGTATGAGATTTCAGAATGTAGTATAATGTCAGGTAAGAGATGTAGACTGGTTTATTTATATAGAGATCACAACATAAAGCCTTATCCTTTACCTCTGCAGCATGATTTGAACAAGAAAATAATAATAATCTACAGATTAAGAAGCCTGAGAAATGAAACATTTTGGAGACTACTTACTTCAAAGAGGATGAATATCAGGTGAGATTAAAAAAAAAAAGTAGGATACAAGCTTTGCCCATATATACCTTAAGCACAAAGATATCCTCGCTATTTCTGCATACTGGAGCCCTGAAACAGGAGATCTCTGGCTGCAGAAAAGAAACGTGTGTGCTGCATGTGAAAATGTGCAAAGAAAGACAAACCAGTGGAAGAGCACTTTTCAGAGAATCGGTGGTCTTGCTAGAAGTATTATGAGAATTTTGATGAGTGGTACTGAGAAAACTCAGTGGAGTGATATTTGGATTAGCCCTTCCACACAGAGCTATTTGAAAACAGATCCAAATCAATATGTAGGTGATAAGTATTTGTTGTTATTACTGCTGCATTCTGCAGGGGTTTTCGAAGAGGTAATTCATTGTGACGCATGAAATAGTCCTGGGGGAGCTCCCGGGTTAGAGGAGAATAAAACTAGCAAATGAAGTGTCAAGACTTTATACTACTGTTTATTTTATACATTTAAAGTACACATTCCTTTCTAGTACCATTTCTTCAAATAGCTGCACTGATTTACCATATTTTAAAAGTACTTATGAAAGAGCAAACCAGTCAGCACAA
The DNA here is from genome assembly GCF_029582105.1 of Oenanthe melanoleuca. Classification (NCBI taxonomy): domain Eukaryota; kingdom Metazoa; phylum Chordata; class Aves; order Passeriformes; family Muscicapidae; genus Oenanthe; species Oenanthe melanoleuca. Next base: position 71,550,006 of record NC_079333.1, on the reverse strand, counting down.
TTGTAGCACTCTGAAACATTGAATATAATGTAATGATTGACTGATAGAAAAACTAGATTTTTATATAACACATTTTAAACATTTTTGCAATGCAAGGCTATCACTTCTGTGTTACAAATACCAGATCTCTTCACTGGCCTTCTAAAGCCTGTCACCACACATTTGTCAGTCTTCAGCACCAAATGAAATATATTCTTACATCTCTAGCACTGAGTGTGGAAACAAATAATATTTCACTTCACAAGCTATGTGTACACATAAAATTGGAAGTACAAGTTCATTTTGGCATAAGTATATCCCCTCCCTCCTCTCTGCTTCTTCTGGGTCTGAGTATCAGACACATGTCCAAAAGGCAAGGACATAGCATCAAAAAAAAAAAAGGTGCATGTGTCTTTATACTTTATTTTTATACACAGCAATGTAATAAAAGGTGCTGGTTCTGTATCATACTTTAATTGCTTATTAAGATTTTTACATACAGGATTATCTTCTTGGTGAAAAGGTCTGTTGAAGTTACCAAAAAGAGAGCCTGGGCTATGGCTAGGACCTCTAAACTCAACTATGGAAAACATATGTAGCAATCCCCCTTTTTTTCCTGTCTGGTTATGAGAGACAGCAAAGTTGTCCAGAAGTAAAAGAATGCAGAAAGATTCTTGATAAGGAAAAGTAACACTAACTGTATGACTCCATAGAGAAGATAAAGCTGAGGATCAAACATACTGTGGTCAACTTCTGGGCTTACCTGAAATTCAGACATGCTTTTCAAGGAGCTGTAAGCAATATCATCATAGTGAATCAAGTTTTTTCAGTTTAAAACAAGGACTTTAAAATCTTTCTTAGGTTTTAATTGATACCAGTCACCCAAAGTGAAAAAAATAACACAAAATTATAAATGTTGCACAATTATATGTAAAATATAGAAATTAAAAATATAAGCCTAAATTCTTATTATGTTTATTTTTTTTCAACTCTAGTTCCTCATATAAAGTCTTAAATCTTGAGAAAATAATTTTGTTTTCTTACTAAGGTATATTGTTTTCCACTTTAAACTTGATTTTAAACTCCCACAGTCCTACTCATACATCACAGAGATGCGATTGAAGAATTTTTCAAACACCTGTTTCATTTGTCTTAAACATACATTTTAAAATATACTTAAGGGCACAAGTGGAAAAGAACCAAAAACATTTTCTTGACCTATATTGTAAGAAATTTCTACAAAATTGAGTGTTTTACCTGTTCTGCTGGACAGTCCATATCTGATGCCCCAGAAAAAAGTAGGTCTCCTTCTGGTACACATTAAAGACAACTTTTAAGTTGAATTCCAAAAAGGAAATACATGCCAGCATAAATCCATGAAATCTCAACAGCTCATGGAAGGTACTCGTAGCTCAAGATTTATGAACAAGTCAAAATATCAAACAGTATAGATTCATATTTTTGCTCTATAATATCTTAGAAAAAGTTCAAATGAAACAGAATTATGTGCAAATTTCACTATGCCTAACATAGCTTATAGTTCTAGCAATTCAGAAGATGTAGTATAAAGAGAATATGAAGGCTAATTATAATTTTGACATTTTGAAAAGATTGCATTAAATATATCAATATGAAGAAAATTCTAATGCAGTAGAAGAGAGTGAAATAAAATATACTGTTCTTAAAATTCTCTAGTCATTTAATACTTTCTTAATAGCTCTAGTCACATTCTAAGACTATTTTATAGTTCTTCAATACCACAGTGTGTCATTATCAAATAGATATAAGATATATGCAGTATTACAAAGAACATCTGGTTTTAAATATTTGAACTCCTAACTTCTTCCTCCAAAGTTAAAACTCCAAGGGCACTCTAACGAAGTAAGTGCCCAAACTTTTTTGGATATTGCTCAAAATCCCATCTAGACTTCTAGTAGGACTTGAAAATGTATAGACTAAGTGTCAGTGCAAGATTAGGCTGATTCCAAACTGACTTGTTAAGGCATGCCCCAGAATGTTCTGTCACATTTTTCCAGCAGTTCAAAAAGAAATTTTTAAATTGCCTCTTTAATGTCAAGACAAAAAGGACCTTTGCCTCACACCTAAGTCTGAAAACAGGCAGCACCCTCAAATTCAGTGAATGTAGATAATGCAAAATGCAGGAAAAAAGGCAAAATGTAGAAAGAAGTTTAGATTTAAAAATTCATCTATTGCCACCATCTCTTCCTATATTTCTACACAGAAATTTCTACTGAGAAATAACACATGCTGAAAAATTTAATGATTCAGAGAGGTAGTAACTTATTTTGCTTATGGCTGGAGCTCTATGCCATTCAAGTGCATGACCATAAGATTTTACATAAAAATTATTACAAATGTGTTTCAGAGAATAAACAAAATAAAAATAAACTGCAACCAAACAAACCTTCAAACTACATAAAAACAAAACTGTATGAAAAGTGGAAAGATGCATAAGAAACAGCAGTGGCATTACTGCTGAGTGCTACAGTACATTGGCTCCAATAGCTCTCCATGAAATGCAGCTACATGCACCAAACCTCATAGTCTGCCACAGTTCCATCAAAAATTAGTAGAGTTTCTCTTTGTAACTGCCAAATCTCTTATGTTAATGTAATAACTCAGAGGGATATGTCACCGTACACCTATTATTTGACTAAAACACTGTGTTAAGTCTGTGTTATGCCAAGTATATTTTAACATGTATCACGATGAAGTTGATGCTCATATTGTTAACTGTGCTCACAGAAATCCTGTAATTGAAGGCCTAATCCTGTAAATCTTGGAAACACTACACAGACAACTTTTCACATCTTTTCCAAGGTAATTCAGTGGCATGTAGTAGTGGAAAATATGCTAGTTCACTGCTGAAATGCATGAAGGAAACAGAATCATGGACTTACGGTCTGTCATTTTCAGGACTCTTTTGAATTCTCCACTTCCAGACTCTCCACAACCATCTTCATCATCACAATCACCACTGATTTGTTCATCTACACCTCCACCACTGCCTGCTTGTTGGAGATCCCATCTGTCATATTTGCCCTGCAACAGCTGAAGACAAGATATAGTATGCAAGTTAGCAGCACATGTGGAGAGCTTCAGTGGGTATCCAAAATTTTATTTCCTGATTTGAAAAGGAAATTTCAGGATCAACAGAATGAGAATTCTGATTTTCATTTTTTTTTAACCCTGACTTATAGATAGATTTAAAAGAGTGATATTTGGAGATGTATATTTTAGTTTTAATTAACCCACAAAATGTCTTTATCACTATAAAAGAAAATCAGGTTCAAATTTCTGGCCCAGAGGCCAAATGGAATGGATAAGGACATAGAATAATAGAAAAATTTGGGTTGGGAGGGATCTTTAAAAGCCATCTAGGCCAAATTCCCCTGCAATAAGCAGGGACATCTCCAAATACATCAGGCTGCTCAAAGCCCATTCAACCTGATTTTGAATATTTCCAGGGCTGGGTCATCTACCACATTCCTGGGAAGTCTGTTCCAGCATCTCACCACCCTCATTACAAAAAACTTCTTCCTTATAGGTGGTCTAAATGAAACCTCCTCCAGGTTAAAATCGTTGCCTTTATTTCTACTACAACAGACCCCACTAAAATGTTTGTTGCCCTTTCTGTATAGGTCCACTTAGAGCAGACAGCATCTGTGCTACTTAACAGCTGGACCTGGATCTTTTAAAGATCCATGTAGTGTCTACAGAGACTTAAGATTCATTTATTATTTTATGTGAAATTTTCACATTTGAAATATCTTAAATAGTATGAAAGCTATGTTGCAGCTCTATATTGTTGAATCCAAAACAATACTTCTCTGCTCTGGGTATGTCATATGGAAACCTGGTAGAAGCTGAAGAAAAAAAAAATGGGGTTGGAATGATATCAAATGCTTGACCAAGGAACAGCAGAACAAACTGGTACAGTTGGAGGCAGGGCTAGCATGGAGAGAACTATTTCCAAAAGACATCCAGGCATTACTTTGGCAGAACTAATAAAAGTGAGATAAAATAAAACAAAGGGATAGCTGATACTGGCCTAAGCAGTGTACATGGTTTGGTTCCAGTAAATAAGATTGTTCTCTGGATCCTTTTCATTTCTCACTATAGAGATGGCCAATCTGCATGGTTTGTCAGAAACCAGCAGAGATTTGTTTAAAACATTTTTCCACTCTGTTGAGCAGCCCTGAGCAATCACCTGAATAATGTTAATCTCTCTCATTTATCAAATGTGCAAGTGCTGTCATACAGTTTTTAAATACTTGGTGGTACAACTGTCATATATACACAATGTGCCCTCTTCCCCAGTCAGATTCAGTTCAGTTTATCTGTCAGATAAATATAAACACCATAACCTATAAAAATCCAGGTTCTTACAAACATTATTAATTCTTACGACCTCATCTCATCCAAAATACCAGTTTGTACAGGTTTGTGCATTACTCATGTTCAGTCTAGGAAGACTTCTTTACACTGGCCAAAATATCACTGTCACAGATTCTTTAATTTAATAATCAGATAGTATTTTCTCCTTAAAAAAGTTACTAATTAGTTAGAAACAGAGTCAGTTGTTTTATACCTTCAAAAATGTGTTTGCTTTGTTGTTTAACAAGATACTAGGTTAATATATTCAACCTATATATTGAGTTTATTTCAGATTACGGAGTCCCTTTCCAGACAACTTGATCTGTTAAGTGCTGTACAGTGCCCAACAAAAAATATTTTAATCACTACTATTAGATCATTCAGATAAACCTCAATGCTTCTATAAAATCTACTTGCTCCTCTGTGCAAGAGCAGGAGAATGCCACTCACCACTGAATTAGTAGAACCAATTTATGCAGCACTTTTAATTCAAAAGTTTTATTAGGCATTTATATGCTACCTGAAAGAAAAACTACCCAGCTAAGAGGAAAAAAAGCTCCCTGGTACTACTGCTCTGCTGCCTGCTCATTGTGTAATCCTTGCCATACTTCTACAAAATAGTATTTATTGAAATAAAACACAGACTGCTTAATGAACTGCACTCACTTAAAGACCACACTTATTTTTCTCCCCAGTTCATATTGTGACACATTCCCAGGGCCAGTTGTATGATAAGGTGCTCTTTATCCCTGAGATCTGTGGTATAAATGTGGGCAGGAACTTCCAGCAAGACAGTTTTTCAAACAAAAGGTCTTGCCAAATTTTCTACAGTATACCATATACATATAAAACCATATACTTACATCATACATATCTGGTGTATGTATATATATGTGTGTATATATACCTATGTGTGTGTGTTTATATATATACACACATTTTTTCAGCCTGAGAACATGCATCCTCCTCTACATCTCTTCTCAGTCTTAGAAATATATTGACTAAATAAGATTTTGTAATTTGTAGCTTCTTTAAATTTCAGTGCAACTTATTTGTTTTTCTTTACTCTTTCTTTCTTCCTTTTTCATTATTATGCATTGTTGATTTATGGATGATTTATGGAAATATGGAAATATGGAAATATGGAAATATGGAAATATGGAAATATGGAAATATGGAAATATGGATGATCCGACTTAAATGCTTTAAAGGTAGGTTCAATATTGAAAAAAGTGCTCTTTAACTTTTTCCAAACTTTTCTCTGTACTTGAAAACGTAGAGATTAAATAATGAGTAAGCTCGTTTGTTATTTGGACTTTGTTATTCTTTTAGGTCTCCATAATTGTACAGGAAGAAATACTGTCTCCATATAAGTTCACAAATCTCAGTGCTGGCTCTCTACTAAGCAAGCCTTGGATCTAGTATAAATTCTTCATTAAACAGAAATCCATATAGTTCTTCATTAAACAGAAATTCACACTATAAATAAAGATAAAAGTTGTTTAAAAGAATTGTTCTCTTCTGCTGCACTTTTTCCAAAGCTATTCTTTATGAGGAAAGTAAGTACATGTTATAACTAGAAACTTTTGTTATATACACTTAATGAGTCTTTCAGCTGAATGAGGAGGGAGAGTTACTAGCTGTACAATATCTGCTCCTCAAAAAAGTACAATGTTTTCCTGCTGTGTCATAGTGTAAAATAGCCTTTTCTCTTTTCATTTTGCCTAAAATTTTTTCCATTCTATCAAATTTTTGTCTCAAAAACCCCAAAACCCATGAGTTTAATCACACATTATTATCTTTAAATTTCAATGAAGGAGGCAGAAAATATTATTGGTAACCTTGTTAATTTAAAGGAGTTATGTCAAGGGTTAGTTCACCACTGCAGTAGATACACCAATATTCCAGATTTGCTTCTTCTTAATGATGATGGAAGTTTATTGAACTAAGACTTTGGCATCAAAAGCATGTCCTCTGCTGGTGGCATTTTATTTTCCCAGAAAATGTGTGCACCACTACTGTGGTACATGTGTGTGGGAGATTGATTTGGGTGTAAATGAACTGAAAGGTCTTGGGAGTGTTCAACTTCACAGCTTCCCTGCATAGCTTTGGCCTCCCTCTTAGATGTTTTAGTGCTCAGTTGACAAAATATCTCTCAGGACTTGCACTGATGGCTTAGTGGAATGCTTTCTTCAACCCAAAAGCAATTCTGGAAAAGGCTATAATCCCAAAAAGTACCATTAATAAATTTTGTGATATTTCACCTTTTAGAATGAAAATATTTGCATTACAGAAGTTACACTGTTGTATTAAAGTACTTCCAGGGTTCTGTAAATACATGACTCACTGCTCTGTAACATTTTGGTAAGAAAATGAACTGCTTACAGCAGCTACAGAGACACCTTGCGAGGGGACTTGAAGCTTCCCAACAAATCTCAGAGACTGAGCATAATTAGGAAAATTATCACTGAGGACATATGATTATTGCACAGTCCTATAGAGCTTTGTAATCTTTCAAGATTATTTAAGACTTTTACCGGTGATCTGGAAAGCAAAATGCAAAACAAAGTGGCAATGATAAATCTTTTACTGCCACAAGAACTGGAGAACTACTAAATAACAAAAAGAAGTGACAAACTAAGAGAATCTCATCTGGCAAGTGAGGTAATTACATGAATTTTAAAACACATACAGTAATAAAATACAAAAGTGAATTTGCAAGTCTAAATATTGTATTACATGCATATTAAAAGACAAAATATTCTGTTTCGTAAATTAATTGTGGGTGTCCTGGGTAGCCAGCAGAATATGAATTATCCAGAGCAGTGTTCTAGCCAAAGATTTTAATAGGATATCTTGGGGGACAGAAATAGAAATACTAAGTCAGATTAGGGGTGTTATATTACTCCTAAATCCCATTCTCATTGTCTTTTTTCAAACAGGATGGCCCAGAAGTGAATTCCATTACAGTGATTAAAATGGAAGCAAAGAGCCTTTTGTTTTAACCACGGAGCTCATCCTTTAGTACACTCAAAAAACCCCTTGATCTCAGGAATTTCTTTAACCAGCCTTATAAGCCTTCTAAGTGCCTACATGGCAAATACAGATTTAAAAGACTTGTCAGGCCAAAGCATATGAAAATAGAAAATAAATATATTTTTTTTATTTCAACATTCAAAGTGAATAAAAAAATCTATGCTACCAGAATCACACATTTTTTTTTAAAAGTCAGGTTGGTCTATATAAAAATAATTTTTCAATAACAACCAATAATTATCACTAGTTGTGGCAAGGGGCTTTTTTTGTTTGATTTGGTTTGATTTGATTTGATTTGGGTTGGGTTTCTTGTTTTTCTTTTTGTTTTGTTCTGTTTTGTTTTTTCTGGTTCAAATAGGTTTTGATCTTAAAGCATGAATTAATTCAGAAGTTCAAGGAGATGATAAGTATAAGGTTAAAATAAAAAACTAAAATGGCTCCTTCTGCCTCTCAAAAATGTATTAATTCATGTAAGTAAATGCAAAATGGCAAAAGTGTACTCTATTTTGTATTTTTCTGCTTGCAGGAAGTTACAAGTGATTTAATCTCTGTTGTTGTTCAACCCAGCAGGAACACTCGACTTTCACTCACTCCCCCTCAGTGGGATGAGGGAGAGAATCAGAAAAATGGCAAAACTTGTGGGTTGGGAAAGAAGCAGTGTAGCAGGACATAAAAGGAATGGCAAATAATAACAGTAATGATGATGTCCTAAATCCACAACACAGCATAATAGCAGCTGCTAGGAAGAAAATTAACTCTACCCCTGCTGAAACAAGGACAATGTCTAACGAATTATGAACACTGAAAGGCAATAAAATTTAGGTGTATACAATTGAAACTGATGTGATACAAAAATCTAGTATCCTATTCACTTATTCTACATCATAAACCTTCATGAGAAATATAGATTTTCTATAAATTTTATTGTATTGTATTTCAATGAAAATACCTTGATGCTCTATTGTAGTTCAGTATGAACTAAGCTCACTCATAGTATTTCCTCACTTTCATTTATGTGCACATCATAAGTTCTTCTGGAGGAAATCTTAAAGGAGCCCAGTAGTGAATTCAATTTAGGTAATCAAGTCAAATCCAGAAGAATTATTTCTAGAAGTATTGCTACCTTGAACTCTTTCAAATGAGAGGAATAAACAGCTAAATTTTTTTACCTCTCCTTAGCATTACATACCCAAATACTTAGAAATAAGCATTTCCTTGGGTGATCTCTAATAGAAACTATTCATTCAGATTCTCCTGCAGGATTTCATTTCCTTAACAAAACTGTGCATTCCAAATTAGAAGTCCAGTTTGTATTGGAGACAGGTATTTAGATCACTAGTATGGTAATTCATAGTCCCTTAGGATAGTGCCCTGTGGGGATTGTTTTGAATAAAAAGCTGTAGCTTTGTGTGAAGTAAATCAGCTCCTTTGTTTTGTTTTGTTTTGTTTTGTTTTGTTTTGTTTTGTTTTGTTTTGTTTTGTTTTGTTTTGTTTTGTTTTGTTGGGTTTTTTGACAATACTTTCAAAATGAGAATGAGATTTCTAATCAGCTATAGCCTTTATATCCTTAAGATGATACACAAAGTATAAGCTATACATACAGTGCTATGTCAAACCCACTGTTTTCTGCCTAGATCCAGGGCTACAGCTCAAGAAGTAGTAGTTTCCAAGTCTGAAAACTCATTCTTCTCCATAAAATCACCAGTAGCCTGAAATTCTGATGGAAATAACACAATACTTCTCTCGAGCCTAAGCTAACTCAGTTGAACAAAGAAAGAAATAAACATTCATTCTGCTTACTGAACTGCAAAAATTAGAAAGGTGGCTGAGTGCCAGAGCTGCACAACACAGCTTTAACCTGCCCTTTGTGCTTTCTGGATATACCTTTATTATCTCTGGATCAAATCAGTTGCTGCCTGAATAGTGGAAATAAGAATCACCCCAGCTTATTATTAAATGACTACTTCAAAACCCAGGCATCTCTTCTCAGTAGTTATTTATGTAGCATTCAAAACCACTTGGTAAGAGAACAAAATTTCAAAGAAAGCTAATTGCTAAATTAGGTAGCAATGACTAGCAATTTTCATTGAAGGTACAATTCCTCACAGTAAGATTATGGGTTCAAGCACAAGCACACACTGTACATTTTGTTCCATCCTTAGCATGCCTCCTGACCATCACAAAGTTGAATTGACCTAACTAGCACTCCACAAAAATGCTTGACCCCAATTTGAGCCTTAGCATAGTCTACAGACTGTTCTGAGTAGGCAGCCTGGGTATGGTTACTCTGCTCTAGGAAGTAGGACACTTGCAGTCCCTGAACACTGTCATTTAATACAACAGTTGCATTTTTTGGTGGGGATATTTACAGTGACAAATAAAAGAGAACTGGACAATAAGGTACAGTGATAGATACTGAATTTTTCAGACTTTGTAACTTACATCTGCTCACCAACCAACTCACCCTAAGGTAAATCACTTATTAAGAGGCTATTTGTAAGCACTAGGGATGAGGAGCAGTGTCCTCTAACCCTTTATCCTCTTTACTTGCAAGATAGATGCAGCTCCTAAATGGAATTGTCCATTCATGAATATCCTTTTCCTAATTTGTTACATATAGAAATTTTGCTTTATATCTGGGAGTGCATTTTACAGCTGCAACCAACCAACTCAGGTTCCCACTTGACTTCTGTCATGAGCAATTACTTTTCTTTCCAGTTGTTACTGGTTCAGAGTGAATACAGGAGCAAAAATTGGCTTTTATCCCTTGGTGCAATCCCTGCCACCACAGTTATGCACACCATCAACTTGATTTGTTTAAAAAATATTTAGGTATTTCCATCTGTAAAAATGCATGTCTCACTAACATTTCACTGCAGGTTTAAATTATCCTTAGAAAATTAAGTAAATTAGTTAGACATTTCTAAGATAACAAATGAGTGCAAAATTAAACCCCAGAACAATAGCATGTATTCTTATTTCTGTCTAGTAGTTGAAATAACAGAACAAAGTCACATTTTATGTTATTAAAGTTTAGAGACTAATATTCTTTGCCTGTTTCACCCACCCATGCATGTGCTTGTATTTTTTATGCCACTGTTCTTTTCTGTTCATCTGTTTCTTTTTATTTATTTGTTATAACCCCCTCCACTAGATATTACAAATAATTTTTCAGATAATTTGAAAATAATTTTATCCTTTACCTTATCATTATCTGAATTTTTGGACCTTTCTTCCTTGGCAAGGGTTGATATAGATAGACATATACCACATTTATTAGACAGTTTTCTTTGGTCCTAATAGTAGACTGAAGTTCTGCCTTTCCAGAACAGAGTATGTGAATCACCAGACAGTTTAATATCGATTGCTTTAATGAATGATTAATGAGGTCTAACCAAAAGTAAGAAAAAGGATTGATTTAAATAAAAAGCCATAGTGTGATCAGATATAACTCATTTGAACAAACAGAGACAGGATTTTGGGTGGGATTGGGTTCAGAATCATACACCTCAGTGTAAATGCCAAAAAATTTACATGTTTTTCTGTAAGTGAAGTGTCTAAGGTCCTCAGTAGTAATCTGCATGTTAGAAGTTTGATTCAGTTTTGTGGACATGGTTGTCCAGTGCTTTTTGATATGCCCTAGAGTATCTGGGGCATTATGCAGTGAGAGGGGATTGACAGAGAATTTGCAGGAGACCTCAAGCAATGGCTGGAGACCAAGGAACACCGAGCAGCTGGAATGGCTCCAGGCATCTGAGCACATGCAAATGAACCATAATCCTAGTAAATGCTGGGAGTTATTTAGCTAAGCAAAGGCTGGAGTACAAACAGATTTATAGAAAAGAAATAACAAAAAAAAAAGTTTTCCAAGAGGATTCTAAATTCTTTTAGCCAGGCAGCACAGATTTTTGTTTGCTTGGTAACAACACAGCTTGCAGCACAACAAGACCAACTGGAGAAAAGCACAGCAGGATCCCAACCATGTATCTAGATGCTCTAAATATAAAATTCACTGTTTCTCTGTATGTTCCCTCTCTATATAAATAGCAAGACAAAGATCAAATTATTTGTGAGCGAAAATGCTGATTATGACTTAAGAATTACATTTTCTCAAAGGAAGTTTCAAACCAAACATTTTCAGTGTTAACAACTAGAATTTGGAAAATCATATGGAGAATTAACCAGAATTACAGCCAGTTTCAATAATCTCATTGCCATCATTACACAGGACAGTTTTTCAAATAAAATAAGAAACCAATGCATATCAGTGAAGCTGTGGAATGGAAGAGAATTCACCAACCTGCAAGATTCATATATCTGGACATGAGTACACAACCACAAAATCATTATCATGCACTGATTTCTACTCATAGTAATATCAATCTGGTATTAGTCTGGCTGTTACCTAGAAATAAAAATCACTAGCAAAATGTAAATGTTCAATTTTATTTTTTTAAGAGTAAAATTTATTCCATGCTTCAACATGTTTACATTAAATTGCTACTGAAAAATAAGCCAGAAATGGGTTCTACAGCAAATTATCTATGCTATGTCAGTTGTCCACCTGTGTATTTCCAGTTTGTGGCGATTTGGAGCTTATGTCTACAAAAGTAGAACTTAATTTTTCTTCTTTGACACAGTTTTTTTTACTGAAGAATTAATAATCTGTAAACCCTGGTTTCTTCTCATTATCAGTGGAAACAGAAATCTAATGCTACAACTGAAGTAAATTAAGAATAATGATAGACAATGAAAATCGCAGACAGGCTATTTCAGGTCTTGATTTCTTCTTATACTTCACAGATCTGCAAGTAAAAGGGCATAATATTAAGCCATTTATAAGAAGGACCTTCTGGAACACTTTTCACTTTATAAGAATATGCTACTTGACATTTCTTCTGGAGGGCCATTCAGAAGACACTATAGAAAAACCTGCATTGAAATAATTTGTGATGCCATCATGAGGAAAATTGTGACTGTACTGTTAGAGGTACATTTCCATTGGTACCCTATTGTGAGCGAATAAATTGGTGATTTATCCAGAGAACTGATTTCAGAGAATGGAATTCAGTCAGTGGAGGTGACCCACCAGCAGTGCTGACTGACACACTGCTTTCCCTTATCCAGCAGCAGCATGATAAAGCTACTTTAGTCTTTTTCTTGGTGACATTTCTAACCCTCACATCAGTGGACTCAAGTGAGTGAGGAAAAGCAACAGCTGCTGTGTAAAATTCATGAAGACTAAGCTGACAGCAAGGCCAATATTGTGTAACTTCATAAAACTAGTATGTTCCTAGCAACATTTGAAAGCTAGTTACATACAAAAATAAAATAGAAGGAAGCCTTTTCTTTTACATTAGCTACTGCCCTGTAGATAATGCAAATGAAAAATCGTCCCATATACTCAAAAAATTGAAACATTAAAAATACATTTTCCTCTTCAGCAGCTGCATATGTGCTTTTCCCTTAAATCAGAGTATTCTAAATTGATCTAGAATATGATATGACAGTAGACACCTATAAAATTGAATGCAGAACTCAGTATGAAACAAATCCTTCAGTATTCATTTATGTCATAATGGACCACAATATTGTCTACAGAGCATTTTTTGTGGGCAGGGATTCTCTGCAAAAATATTGCAGTGTCCCATCTCCCCTCCCCTGTTCCCCCACAATATAAATGATACTATGTAGAACCTTAATATAACTGATATAACTAATAATCAGTAATCACTTACATTAATGAGACCAAGTATCAATCACAAAAGCATACCTCCAGTCCTTATCTGTGACTTGGTTTGGCCCCATCCTATAATAAGAAATTGCCACAAAACACACCACAGTAAAAACACAGATCCAGAATTTTCTGCATTATTTACCGAGGTTTTTTTAAGGTCCAATATATACTCTTCTCATTTTCAGAATATATCCTTCAGACAGAATGCCACTATAAACTCTAGTACATCATTCATGCCACACTTAATTCTTACACTGGAAGTTTTCCAGTTGCTGAGACTGTGTGCCAGCACTCTCCAGAAGGCAAGTGAATTCTTAATGAGGTTAAAACAAGGCCTTCCTGACTCATAATTTGCCCCTTGTCCCCACTCTTGAGTTCTGATTTATTTTCATGATTTCTGTGTAATTATACTTCTCTGATTATATTCATGTAGTAAGACTGCTTTGCATAAATTGAGACTTATCAAATATGAAGGACTGTGTTTTTAAATCCTCTTTGCCTCCAAACTATTCTTAAAATAGTTCCCATTGCCCAGTCTTGTCAAAATGCATCATGCCTGTTTTTCAAAATCTTCAAAAGAATTAAGGCATCCTTGAAATATGAAAGTGGTGGAGGAGCAGACATGTACATTACTTGAGAACAGGTTTCTTGGTGCATAAAGAAGTGAACCATTTACAATCAGAGTCTTCTCAGAAAGATTTGGTAGAACAATTCTTTGGATCCCATTGGGTCTTTGTATGTGTGATAAGATTACAGCTTTTCTCAGAAAAGATAGCTTCAAGTTCAAGTAGCTGCCTATGCTATTTCTCTGCAGCATTACTTATTCAGATGCAATCAAATACCATGGAGAATATTATAAAATAGAAGTCTTTTTTGAAATTCCTGAGAAAGCCTGGCTCATGCATTTTGCAGCTGTAATATGTGCGCAATAGTCTAATTATAGTAATCCTAATCTATGCAGACTATGTTATTAAATGTGACATATATTTTAATTGTTGACAGATGGCTTTGAACCATGTATAAATATTTATAAAGTCACATGTATTCCTATAGCTAGCACACACAAAAGTTCCAGGTATATTAGTCTGTCTTTTCTGAATCCTTTTATATGCACATGCAAACTCGGGATTTCCATTTTAATAACTATTTTATTGTTTAGGTTATCTGGAGACATAAAAGGACCATTTTCTTTTTAAAGTGAAATGAATATTGCATGGATTACAGACAGTTTTGGTTACTGTGGAAATCATAGTACTTTTTCATCAGTACATTGTATTGTGTTAGCACATGTGCTCACAGTTATTAAATATTGTCATTGTGCAGCTTATTCATAATAACCCATCCTCTCTCATCACTACAGGGAAGATATCAATAGAAACCTTAAAATCTCCACAAACAGTGCATAAAAACAGGCTCAATCCAGCAACACTATTCATTAACACACAAATCTAATGCATGTTCCTCTTATTTAGAACTCAGAAATCCTTGTTTAAATCCCATGGAAAAAGTTGGTTATTAGCAAAACACCCAAAACAAGTAGAAAATAGACAACATTTACAAGAACTACCATATAGGAAATACATTATGTGAGGTCTTCAGGGATGTCCAAGGGTAGGCTTAAACTAATGAATGAGGTGAAGTCTGGGGATCCCACAAGTTAGAAAAACTGCTTCTGCACCTTTGCAGCTGTTAGGGTGGGAGTCACTTCTCATAGCTTTAGAAATCTAAACCTAGGCATCTGTCTCTGCAGAATGATAGGCAAGTCTGGTGGGTACATCATGTCAGCCTAGAGTAATCTGTAAGATGGTTATTGAAGTCAAAAGTCAGATTCTTTGCTGATATGAGGTTTTGCAAAAAATCCCAACCCAACAACCAAACAACCTACCAAACAACCACACCCAAACCAGTAACCAGTCAACAGCAATAACAACAACAACAAAAAAACTTCTGCAAATTTACATTTTTCCCCCCCCACTGCAGGACATTTCTATTTAACTTAGACACCTCCAGGCTATTTAAGAGGTACTACTTACCTTTTAGAGTCATTAGAGTCAATGGAAAGAAACAAGCACCTTCAAAATCCTGACCTCACCCTAAAATAAAACATACAAGGATGCATGGACACATGCATTACTGATTTTGGAAGAGCATTATATGGTGCTACACATTCCAAAGAAGGGTAAATATTTTTCCACCTGGATTCTTGCACTAAAAGCTCATTCTGGCACAAAGTACTCTCCTGCAGAAAATGGAGGGGGCAGGCAGCCATTTAAAACAACAAAGTGAAAATTAGAAACTTTAGCATTTAACTTCAAAAACTGTAGCCATGAAGTGATAGGATACTAAGTCCTTTCAAGAGGGTGTGATAATTTATCCCTTGAAAGTCTAGTGAAGGGATAAATCAGCAAGGAAGGAAAGAAAATAAACATCAGCCATTTGATGTCAGTCTTCCTACTATCTCACAGGTAAAGAAAAACTATTTTAAAAATTTTGAGAGCAAATTATAAAGTTATTTGTTAAATTCATTTTCCTTACACTTAATACAATTTTTTATGGCAAGGTTTATGCATTTTAGCACAGTGACAGTAAGCTTTCAATTCTTTTCCTTTTATCAAAAATATTTCACAAAAGTATGCCAAGAACCAAACATCAGAAATAGATGAGTCAGCATTCTATGGCTTTTATAAAATAAAAAATATCATTAATTCCTTTGAGATGAGCCATATTTGTTGTATTTTATTTTCTCTCATATAGAGCATTTAACTGGGGAAATGTTGCAAGCTCCTATTCAATCCAGTTATATATTTTTCATTTTATTAGAAGCATGAATTTCTACCATTAAAACCTTTCATACAAAATTTTAAAAAAAGAAAATCATTGTTAAAGCCAAGCATAAATGTCATATACTCTCTGTAAGGCACTTTGGGTATTTTCCAATTTCTCATAATCCAATTACATATCTACATGTCCTAACTTCTCTGGAGATAATATATGACATGAGTCTGAATTTTGTTTCAAATGCTAGTAAAATTTATATATTTAACCTGCACAGATTTCGTTATTGCAATGTGTTCACTTCTGCATGGTTTTGTAATGTAAATTTATGTAGAAAGGGGTATCACTAAAAGATCAAGCATTTATGACAAAAAATATAGAATGCCTTTGATAAAATATGAGACACAACAAATAAAACTTTTAACTCTGAGGTTTATTTTCTAGAGTTCAGTGTTCCCATTTCTCTTTATATCTTTCAAAAATTGAATGTGTAATAAAATACAATCCTAGAAGTTGTTCAAGTCAAGGCTTTTTTATACAATCAACTGGATATGCACAGTATAAATGTTAGTAAAATACACTTGTGTTTATAATAACAGAGCATCAATCCATCATATATAATAAAATTTGATTTTTTTTGTTTTACTGTAGTGTTCTTTTGCAGGCAGGGCTGGACTATACTGCTCTATAAAATGCAAAGAAAGCAAAGCAGTTCTAATGGTACACAACAGCTGGTACACAACAGTGCAATACTGGGGGCTGCCAGCTCTTGTGCTCCAGCCTGGGAGAAAAATTATTCCCCTAATCATGGAGTCACAGAAAGGTTTGGGCTAGGAGGGACCTTACAGATCAATTAGTTCCAATCCTCCTGCCATGGTCAGCGACACCTTTCACCACAGCAAGTTGCTGTGTCAGCAGAGGAATAGATATCACTTATTTTCTTTTATATAATAACTTTTTTATTAAGATTTTCATGCAAAAAATGAGAGACTCAGGCTGAAAGTCACACCCTGTTCACAGTCAATCATGTCCACATCTTCTTCTATTACCCTAAGTTTTATACTATAGCCTAGTTTCATTAAGAAAGACATATTCTTAAGATATTCTTGCAAAAAATATATCGGTGAAGAATGAATTCTTAATATTTTATGGACCAAAAGTGCTAAAGAGAAATCAGAGATTTGTAACCTCTTAGTTAAAGACCTAAAAGTTATATTAACTGAAGAGTAAAATTCTTCCTCCTCAGAGATCCTATAGTTTTGATGTAGAGTCACTCTCTCTGGAATAAGCTGAACTAGGATTTCTCAACTTGCACTTCAATCATCAAACTATTATTTGGGGGGAAAGAAGGAAAAAAACAGCAGCTTCCTCTCTTAGACTGTTGTTTAAAGACTGTACTGTTTAGAGTAAGTGATTAAATTATCATATCTGCTAATATTAAGGAGCACAACAGACAAAATGGCTGGAGGGGAGCCAAAAAAAGCCAGGTAGAGATGAGCCCCTGTCCCAGCCATCACATAAAAGCCTCAACTGATGGGTAGGGGTTTATCTGTCTTCCAGACTCTATGGAGAAGGATCTCCATGGATCACTTCATATAGTGAAGGAGTTATTTCCTAGGGAATGTGAGACACTTCTAGGATGCTGGGGAAGAGCATTTTGACATTGTACAAAGCTTAGTATGAGATGCCTAGAGGCTGAACCAAAGATGGAGAAAGGTAGAGATCAAGGGGTTCTGAGGAGGAAAAAGCATAGCAAAATAAAGGGGTAAAGAGATTATAAGGGCCAGTCAATTTTAAACAGAGTCTCATCTGTACACTTCACTGGCTATGCTTTATATATAACCTGCACAGCCTGCCATATACTCTGTCCCCATCTCTGAGTGTTTTTTGGGGTGAGATACTGGACAGGTCAGAGGGTCTGTGAGTTGGCTGGTGGAAGGGCCAGGAGGCCTTTTGCACACTCATGTCAGTGTGTGACCACCAGAGACCAGAGGAGCCAAGACTGATGGGTAGATGATGAGTGCCTAGGGGGAGTTTCCAAAAGGATCTCTAGCCTGTGTCTCAGCAGATATGGATGGGCAAAGGGCACCTGTCCCAGAAGGAGTCAGGCTGTAAGTCTGGAGGTGGGACAGCATGCTCAAGTGCCAGCAACTGGGGACATCAAATATATATATACACAGTACATAGATATATATCTGTATTTTCCACTCCCAGGTTTTCATCCTGACCTGTCAGACAAGTGAAGAGAATGAGGCAGTTGGTGCAGCTGGTGTCTCCAGGAGCACTGTGCTTTCCATCTGTGTTGACATGCTGCATATAGCCCTGTGGTGTGTTTACACACATTTGCTTATTGGGAATGTGTGCTCAGCCTTGGTTCTGACTGAACCTGGGGACACAATGTCACAGCAGATTTGACAAACATCAGGCATTTGCATTAATGGCTTTCTTAGGATACTTCACTCTCAGCCCATGTGTGTTCAGCAATTTTTGAGAATGATTGCTAAGATGAGGTTTCCAACACTGCTGCACAGAGATGTCTTATTACTGTGTCTGCAATAGCAAAACTTTGTGGTTGTCATGAAGTTCTTCTGGATAAGGTAACTTCACACATGCAGAAAGCTTCCTTTTGGAAATTTTAATTTAGATTCTCACCTTCTGGGTTTTGGATATTTAGGCTTTTTCGGGCTTTGTTCCTGTTTTTTTGTTGTTTGAGGGGAGGGGGGGGCACTGTTTGGGGTTTTTTTGTGCTTGCTTGTTGGATTAATTTTTTTTTTTTTCAGAAGGGGTCTATCTACCCTTTAAGGAAGATGAATCCTGAAGAATGGCAGTGATAACAGCAGTTACCCCTATCTGGTCAGTAGGCTGTGCAAGTTCCACATTCTGTCAGAGCCTTGTGTATATTGGTGAATAAAAGATGGCAGTAAAAAGTCACCATAATTTAAAAACGATTATTCCCTGTGAGCCACATGACCTTCCTCCTGGCTTGACCTTCATTCCACAGAGCAATTATTTTCAAGGATAGATGTTGAAATCCAATTTCAGACTTTTTTCCCCCCTCCACAAAAACAGAACCTCAAGGAAACATGCATATACAAAATTGTGCTATGAAAAGTTCATGCAGACTTTTAACAATTCCATCATCATATATCACAGGCTGTATGCTGGCTAGCCTCTGATATTCTTCAGTATACTTCTATTGTTTTAAACTGGTTTTGATGCAAACCATCACTCCTGCTCTACTATAGCATAAATGAATTCTAGAGTTCTAACAGCTTCTTTTTTATTCCTTTAGAACACACTCTCACAGTTGTCTTCCTACTTCACAAGCCAAATCTAGACTATTGGTATTTGGTACACATCACTAAATCAACATAACTAAGGGTCACTATCTGGCCAAATAAGGTATAGAATTAATACTTTATGTGATGCATCATTTTGAGAAGACCCACTCCCTACCTAATTAAAATGTAAATGTCATCAGAGTAGATTACATATACTACCCAGGTCCCAGAGTGCATTCCTTCCTACATTTCAGCCCTACTTATCTGAAATTAACCTTTTCATAGCTCTTTTTAACGTGGGAAGTCATAAACTGAATGGTTTGTTAATGCAAATTTCCTGATTTTCTTCCCTTGACTTGCAAAAACAGGCTCAGTTTGAAAGAAAGTAATATTTGGCTTGCCATATTTTACTGCATTTGAGCAAAAAGCCTTTGCTCTCCAATTTATACTCACAGAATACCATGAGGATACACACTGTAAAATGCACAAATAAAACCCATTCAAATACTCAGCTCCAAGAGGATAATCAGAAATGTGGCAAAAAATGCAGCTTGCAGTAGCTCACCATATTTTGAGATAAAGTGTATTCTCAGTAATAAAACCCATCTGCTTTCACTCTCTTGCTACTTCTATTATTTCATTGAGTCACTCTCTTTTACTAGATCACTTTTCTCTGATTCACAGCTTGAAAGCAAGATTAAGTCAGAACTGTTGAAATGAGGGCCAGTTATTACAGCACATATATTTTCTATCACTAGAATTCAGAGCAATATATGATCCAAGAGAACATAATTTCACCTATATAGTTTGGATGCTGAGACCTAATTTTCAATTATTCAATTATTCTGTTTAGCTGTTATAGTTTTAAGTGTTTTGTGATAATCAGCAGAAACTAATTACACATAAAACTATTAGACATTCATTTTCAAACACTTAATTACATTGTAAATGCTGATATTAGCAGTTACACAGCATTTTGTTGGGTTTCTTCATTAAATGATTGCCAGAGAATGCTCTAAAAGCAGTAACATTTGCCCACCAATACCTTCAGAGTCTGTAGCAGATGCAGACTATGGAAGGAAAGACACAAATTATGCACATTTACTGTCAAATACACTAGATAGATAAACAAACACTACTTATATTCACAAACTTGCAGAGGGATGTCAGAACTACTTTTTGTCAGTAGGAACTACAAAATATTCCTGGACATGAATGAATCAACAGAAATGGGTCTAACATATTGGACCCATTGTAAACCACCATCACCAAAAAAAAAAAAAAAAAAAACCAAACCCAAAAAAACCAAAAAAAAACCTAATCTGAAGAGAACACTAAGCTAGCCAAAAAAACAAAACATCCTAATAGCAGCCAAATACATTGGTGGAATAATTCTTTCAATAGAGACAGTACTTCTTCAAGGCCAAATGCTCCAATGTCTGTAAGAGTATACATTTTAATTCTATTTTCTATTCTGTTATTTCTATGCAGTTATCTAGCTTTAAAGCACCACCAATTTCTATTGGTAATATCTCTGTGGTCAAATTACTACCCTGCTATTCAGATTTTTCTTCCTGCAACATGAAGATTATAAAAATTAAGACAAATGTATTAGTATGACATGCTAATGAAAAAACCAGCTTAGTTGCATGGCTTAACCCTTGAAAACACTCCTTTGAGATACTGTGGTTATTCCAGCAGTCTGACTTAATAGCAGAAAAAGCTCTTGAGAAGCAAAACAGAATAAAAAACAGCTGCCTGCATTCCTGCCAGCCACTTTCACAGTTCATAAACCCCCAAAACACAAATGAAATACATTAACATCAAGCAATTCTTAGATTTCAGTGAAAATCTTTAACTTCACAGCTGAAAAATATAGCATAATCTCATTTTTCCTGAAACTGACTCACGCTCTATTGAAAGTCTTTCTGCAAAACAATCAGCATGCTGAGAGATTCAACAACAACAACAACAAAAAAGTAAGTAGAAGTCTAATTTGCTTCTTCCAGGAAATCATGGGAAAATATTAAAGCCCGCAGATTAATTCAGAGCTACTGTATTTTCTCTGCTTTGAAGGCAGGCCATGTAAATGTATTATTACATTTTTATATGAGAAAAAAAGAGAAAGTCTAGATAATGACAACATGTATAGAATGCTATGAAAACTTAGTATCTGAACAGTGATACTAAGCACTTGTATCATTTCCCTAGATTTAAAAGAAAACCTACCACACTGACAAAGCTGAGTTTTACCTGTACCAGTGGTATATAAGTAGTCTACACATGGAGGACTCATTTTAATGCTGGCACAGATAATAAGCAGAACACTTTCAAAGACAACCATGGAAATTACAAAATGCATTTTGCTAAAACAAATAAAACCTGGAAATTTGTATGGCCTAGCAAAAAATGCTTGGAGGACTGGGAATAGGTGTTGTCTTGATGTTTAATTCACTTTTAAGTCTAGGAATTTTCTCTGAAGTCAGAGTCTTGCAAAGTTTTACTTGTGCAATTTACTTGTGCTCTGAAGACCACACAAAGGTGTCCATATCATTTATTAAATAAGTAGTAGCCATTGCTCAGTTCTCAACCATAATCATTCCTGCTTTCCCCAGAATTGTGCAGAATATCCTCTAGAATATCCTCTAGCCTATATCAGCTGGCAAGGGCCATGACTTCCAAAGAAGATAAAAATATTTAAACTGTAGTTGGTCTAAAGTGAGCACTTCAGTTGTCTCCATGCAATTACCTAGGGTGAATACAGCCACCCAATTCACCCATGTTGAATACTTTGTGTATCAACATGAATCCCTTATTATAAAAACAACATTGACAAATTGAGATGGTCAGTAGTTATCACACAGCTGTTGAAACCCAGAATTAGACAGCACAGCTTCCAACCTCAAACTCATACAAAAGGGGATATGTAAAATTTGAATAGCAACTCTACTCTAAATGTTGATACTCTTATTGCAATAATTAACCTCACTGAGGTTCTATTCCTTAAAAATTAAAAGCAAAGAGCTTAATACCAAACTTTTTTAACTCAATCAGAAGACTTTATCTGGTTACTGAGGCTTGTGAATCAAACTCCAAAAGCGTGAAATAGGTGTAGTCCAACAAAGTGAAAGTTTTAAGTGGAAGAGCATAATTGTTTTAAATCTATCCTCTGTAAAAGCACATGAACGATTTCCTGTGCAGAACTTAGACTAGAAGTAATTGTCAGAAATAAAAATCAATAAGAGAAGAATCACAGAGAGACATCCATTACATTAAAAACCTGTAGCAACCTCCTCAGACAAAATTTGAAAATTGTGTTATGTGAAACTTTTCATGAAAAACACAAGGAACTACCAGAGAGTTCACTTTCAAATAAGCTTTTTCTCTTTTGAATTCATTGTTTGGCTCCAGGTAAGCCACATCACAACTCAGCTTGGAATTCATGATTCATAGCATTCTCAGTGAAATACTTCCCAATCAGCCATGACTGCCTACAGGCATGAAGACAAAGAAATCAGCAGAGTAGAATGCATTTTTTTATTATTTTTTTATCAGTGAAGCAAATGCCAGGACCTTTAAACATCTGCTATGTTTAAGGAAAAAGCATGGAGAACTGGCGATTTTGCTACTGAAAAAATTATTTAGAGGAGAAACATATGTTCCAATGGCAATTTCTCCCCTGAGTGCAGAGGGAAATAGGCAAACAACATGTAAGATCCATAGTTACTGTTCCAGAGTTCTGCATATTCTGAACTGCATTCCAAGACAGTAAGGGGTTTTTTTCTACATCTGCTGGTGCTCAAGGGGGCACAGGGGACAGGGTAAGCAACCAAATTGACTTATGATGCATGCACGGTTCAATGTGAACACACGAGGATTCATATGCTGATAACTGAACCAACTATCACATTCTGGATAAACACCCTGGACACTAATCTGGAAAAAAAAACATTTGTTTAGTGCAGATACAAATTTTAAACTTAACCTCCATCTCTGCTACTTTTACTATTTCCTGGTTCACCTGCACTTTTGGAATATCCAGTTAGAAGGATTGTATAAGGCCCAAGGCATTAGAAGAGGGCACGAGGTGCTTGTCAAGGCTGACAGAATTGTTTTCTTGCCCCATTTGGAACTGACCCATTCTGAAGCACTGCAGTATCACATGGGCAACTGGGACAGCTTGCCTTGCCAGCATCTCAGCTGTAATTATTTCCCTTCTCCTCCTATGTTACTGTGACTAAAAAGAAAGACCACTTCACCTGAGCTTGTGCTGGAACCTGTCTTTTCACAGGGCACATGAGAAAGCAAACAGAAAAAAGATTTCCCAACTGATTAACAAATTATCTGAGAGATAATAAGGTCTATGACCTTGGCAATGCTTATTAGCTGAGGACAAAGAACCAAATCAGTCTGTGAGCTTCATACTGCTTTAAGCAACTTCTGCCTCTAAGGCTGACAATTCTTTCATGGGAGTTTTTAAACTTCTGTGTCCAGAGTAGCATGAGGAAGCAGAGCCAGCCCATCAGATATGTGGGGTTTATGCACTAAAAAGCAAATACATGAGACAACTTTTCTGCCTGTGGCATGTGACTGTGGTGGTGCCTGGTAGTGTAAAGCCTGCCTGAGGTGCTACTCAAGAGACCCAAGGAATCAAATGTAGCTGCATCACAGAACAACCTGAACAAAGCTCTCTCAGACTGAAGCAATCTTGAATGACGTATTGGAGAAAGATTGGGTTTTATATATGTAAAAAATACATTAATGAATGTAGCATTTGCACATGCATTTGATGTGTTTTACAGTCCTCACAGAAAGCATTGATTATAAATCAGGACAATGCAGTACATAACTGACTACAAGTCATTTAGAGGCCATCCATGTGAAAGGAAGACATCATGAATAGCTTGTGTAGAGAACACAGCTGCTACTTCCTATTTAGCAAAACTGACCTGAGATGACTGCACACACTGTTAGGGTTTACATATGACATCAGAATTCCCCTATAGTTCCTTGTACTCAGCAGGCACCATATGCAATGCCTAAGGAAAAACATTCTTTAGAAAGGATTTCTGAAAGAAAATGTCATCAGAATTCTAGTTGCAAAAATTCTTGTGAAAACTGCTAAGGAACATGGTACTTTCAAAATTAAATCTCTCAGTACAAGGAAAATTAATTGGGATTGTATACTCTTGCATGAAATACAAAGCTAGAAACACATATTGTAGTAGTGACAGGTGGGAGGTTCTAATGGACAACATGACCATATCAAAAGGGAGAGACAGAAATGTCTTCCAAGAATTTTAATACAACTATTGTGAGTGCAGGCAGAGTACAACAGAAACAGAGCAGTGATTATTTCCAGGATCACATTCTCCTAAATGGTATCTCCTAGTGCTACTGTAAGGGCAAGAGTACTGAACTCAATGGACCACAAATCTAAATGGAAAGGACTTTTCTGGTGTTCTTAATCATTTGATACTGAAGGAGTAGCCATTTGGGAGGAGCCAACATAACAGAATACCCTTTACACAAGATAAATTAATATTGTATTAGTTTGTGGTGAAGGGAAAAAAAAAGAAAAGGAACTTTAAAAGGAACTTTAAATCTAGGTTAGAATAAGTATGATGCTCTATTTTAATATATTTTTATAATTTGCATTTCCCAGTAAAGATAGCCTATTTCTAACATCACATTCTTGTTTTTAGCCTGGGGATACAAACAGACTTACTACACTGTGTTTTTTCAAATACATACAGCATCTGATGACATAGATATCATTGAGTATAAGCACCTTACTGAGCTTCAGACATATGAATTATAAGCTCATGGGGACACAAATACAAGGCAAACATTTGCACAGAAGCGGCTCAGTAGGAACATTTGTATTTGAAATAGCTTTTGAGCGTTTGGATTAAGAACCAAAGCTGAGTGGGAGGGATGAAAACAGATTAGACCAGACACAGATGTCTTTCAGCAATATGCCTTGAGATGAATAACCACAACATTTGTGAATTTACACTGGAGACTTTACCTAGTGAGAAAGCTGAAAGAAAAGACTAGGTCTTGGGAATTACTTAATTTGAACACTTCACAATTGTCTTCATATTAATTTGTCCACCTTCAGCTTTTAAACAGAAGCTTTAAAAAAGCAATATCTTATTGTACAACAGTCACAACTGCACTAATTAGGAGAAATGTTTTCAAGAAAACATTATTCATTTATCTCTTCAGACACATTACACAAAAAGGCTGAATTAAATACCAGAAGAAACTGGATAAGGGTTAAGTTGCTTACAATTTTTAAACAGTTAGATCCACTAGTGTTATTCTAACAAATTTCTGATTAGTCATACTAAAAATAGTAATATTTTATTTTCCACATGCATGTAATTATTCAATGTAATGCAAAAATGAAGAAAAAAAGGATTCCTGCATTCCCTTGGATTGGGAGGTTCATGACAGTTCATGCACTCCTTTCTGCAAATGATTTCTTCTGAATGATTCAACTATTTGGCTGCATGACCAAGTGCACTACAGATGATCCAGAAGTATATATCCTAAGATTTATTATTCCTGAGTATGATGCAGTGCTTCAACCAGCCAACAATCTAGCAATTGGGTCAAAATATTAAAATCCTGATTTTTGGCATTCTTTGTTTTGCTGTTGGTCACTCTCTTGACATACATACATTAAATACAGTAACTAACAAAACAAACCCCCATTTGAGTATAAAAGTAAAACTTCTGCAGCTGTATATCAACTGTGGCAATATCTGTAAGGGATTAAAAAAAATTCTGTATAGGATAACCTTTGATACTGGCTGTAATATTAAAAATGCAGACAGAACATGCTGCTAGAATTCAGGATGAAATACTGTTTTAAGTGCAAGTAGACCTTCCAAACAGGTCTACTGCTGGGTGGTGGTGCCTGACATGCAAGACAGAAAATACAGTTATGCTTTTGTTAAAATATGTCTGGCATTTATAAATTAAAATATTTTCACTAACAAATATCTTGTCAGCAATGTTAGAGTAGTAGTTGTCAGAAGGACTAGAAATGTGACTAATGGAAAGAAAGAGAGAAAAAATAGAGAGTGAAAGAAGGAAAGAAGGAATGAAAGGAAGAAGTAAAGAAAGAGAAAAAAGGAAGTAAAGAAAGAAGAAAGAGAAAAAAGAAAGGAAAGAAAAGAGAAAGAGAAAAAAGGAAGGAAAGAAAAGAGAAAAAGAGTAAAAAAGCCCCACCTGACTTTTACCAAACCAACATGAATGTTAATCCAGATTCCACAACCAAGCTTCCACTGCCTTTAATGACACATAATGGGGTCCTCAGTCACAGAAAGACAGCCACATTTCTGTGTAGCACCAAAAACCCATTTACACTGAGGAAAGAAATAGCCACCTAAAACTAAAACTTTTTTGTGCATAATAGCTTTTTATGAAAAAGACATATGACCCAATTTCATTTTGACAGAAACCATGCAGTGAAATGGCCATCTGAGGTAAAATGCTCCCATTAAAATTCATTTGTGCTGTGATCTTTAATTCTTAATAGAATTTGGGCCATACAGAATTTAGGTACAAATATGGTTATTAACTCATGCAGAACTTAGTACAAAAGTTCTACTTACAGCTTGAGTCCTTAACTTAAAGGAAGAAATTGCCTACTGTGACATTTACTGTAGTTACAACATGACTGAAAGGCAAAATCCTTCCAAGCAGAAAAGGCAACAAGTCCAGAAGAAAACAGTAACTCAGTAGGGTTTTTCAGAAGTTTTGATTTTAAGCAAGCAGACTACATGCCCTACTACAGCAAAACACTTTTCTACATGCTTAGCTGCTTGAATATTTCCATCAAAGTCAATGAGATAATTCAAGTACTTGCAGGATGAAATAAGCATTTGAACCCTTTATATCACTGAAAAATCAGCTTGAGTAAAGAACAGCCTAAACATTGTGAGCCTTATTCATGGTAAGTACAAATTTCTATTATCTCCTGAGTTTAACTCCACAGACTTACAGCCATTGATGACGTAGAGGCATATAAACTGTTAAAATGCAACTTCTTGAAAGAGGTGCAACCATTTAATCATTATTTTATCTCTAACAAACTGGAAAGATAATTTAGGAAGTTATGAATAAGGCCTTGTTTACACAGGTATTATAAATAATATTCCATTCATTTATAGCATATAAGGTAACTAGCCTATTAAAAGTGAGCTAATAGATTCTGTATATTTTATAATACAGTAAGATCAAGAAAAACAGTTAAGTTATTCACAAATGGCCATCTTACAGTTTTTGTCAAAGACCCAAAAACAGTAAAGACATGAAAGATGCTAAAATACAAAAATCAAATAAAAGGGGTTTGAAAATTACATTATTTAAGCATTGAAATAAATTGAGTGCAATACCACCCTAGAGAATACAATTTATTGTAAATTTATTTCTTTCTTATTTTGTGATTAAATATATGAACTGGCCTCTGCTGACATTTTAAAATGCTACTTCGAGAGTCATGTCATGCTTTAAATAATTCCAGTTTGAAATAATTGATTCACGAGCATTTTATTTGATTTACTTCCCTACCAGATGGCACAGAAATGTTCTGTGTCATGAGCTGTGCTACTGGATCTGGCTAAAAGACCAGATTACTTTATGCATTGCACCTGTAGTGGCTTTCAGTAAGGGGAACCCTGTAAATTAGCTCAATATATGAATTTGACATTTATCTTTCAATAATCACTGAGCTTTAGACTACAGGAAAAGAAAAATGTTTCTGGATTTGTGTTAGCAGCTATGGTATAACAAGTTCTCTGCCTAGGTATCCCAACCATACACCTTGAGTTGTCTCATTTAGTGTGATCAAATACAGAAATGCAAGCAAAAACCTCAATAATGGTTTGCCCTATGGGATATGTAAGCTCTGAAATATGAAAAACATTAGGATATAATAAAAAAAAGTATGTCTCAAATTCTGTATTTCAGTAAAGGAAAGGAAAATTATTCTGGCATCAGTTTTTGGACCATCACAAAGTGCCAAGTAAAACTTTCTCTATCAAAATCAACTTCCATGGAACACAGTAATGCTTCAAAACATTAACTATACCCAAAACTGTTAACATTTAAACTTCATATGTTTAAGCATAGAGTTAAATCCTTTCTCTTTCATTGCATAATGTTGCATAACAATTTATGTGATGAATACAGGAAACACAGAATCAGGAACTGTAACTTAGAGAAAAAACACCACTTTATCCATTCAAAACATTAAAGAACCACACATGACTGAGCATCTTGCTGGCATCAAGGTAATCATACTAGAAATTGCCACCAGTCACCTAAGCAGGAAAAGGATGCTGCAGCCACAGAAGTCCCCTCCTGGAAAGTTGAAGAATAAACTTGTTTGCAAAGTTGATTCATTAAAAACCCCTGCTGGCATCTGCCAAAACAGAATGGCAGCAGCTTTTAAATGCAAACTGTCTCACACAGATAGTGTGAGAAAGAAAAAAAACCTGACACAGTGTTTATGCCCAGAGCTGCCACAACAGTTAGGAGGGTATTCTGTCCTTCAGAAATATAACACTATGTGTTAAATGAGCTGATAGAAGGTATGCAAAAAAATCTGAGATAGTTCCATTCACATGAAAATTGAGTTCTGTAACCACAACATATATTATCTAGTTCAAGTGTGGTTTGCATCCTAAGCCAACTGTTATGGACTTGGGTTTGTGAATTTTGCAGTTTTTTTTATTTTTAATCTGAAGAAAAAGGAGAAACTGCAAAGAAAAATATTTGTGTTGGCTCCTCACCTACAAGCTGAGAGCAGTGGAGTAAGTAAAAAGCTGAAACCAGGGATGAACATAAAAGATGCAAATACAGCAACACATCACCTGATGCTCCCCAAAAAGAGAACCAAGTAGCAAACAGAAGCTAGAGGCAAAGAAAGCAACAGATGGAAGTTATTCAGAGAGGAATTACTTGTAGAAACCACATCAGTCATGAAGAATTGATACTTCACCTTTGAGGTTTGGAAATACCAGTGACTGTCTCAAACTGAGCAGGTGAATTTCCACTAAGGGGATCTACCCAGTGGTGGAGCAGCCAGAGGGCAATGTAGGGAACAGAGAGACATGGACACACTTGTAACACTGGTGACCAGAAAATGAAATGACACATGGGAAGCAGGGCCTGAGCCATCTAGTCAGATCCCTGCTTGGCCTTTTGCTGAGGAGGAGCCCTGGCTGGCTCCAGGGACCAGGGCACCTGGTGGAACCATTTTGGACAGACTGCTGAGGAGCTTCTCAGGGGGATGGAGGAAAGCTGAAGGACTGTCACTCATCCCTTCACTACTGATGATGATGCACACACTTCTGACATTAAAGAACAGAGAAGTAAACTCCATGATGGAAGTGTTAAGAATTGGAGAATGCTCTGAGGCATGTCCTCCTCTTGAAACTGCTGGAGCAACAAGAATAAGCAGTGATAGAAAGCACTGACAAAGTTAGGATTATTGAATGACAGCTAGAAGAAGACATTCCAACTAGATGTGTCAGATACTTATTCATATGCAAAGAGGGTAGGCTTTCTCCATGTCATATATATACTTGCCTTTAAGAAATGGCAGGATGCACTCTCTCAGCATTTGAACATTGTAGATATTTATTTTTTTAATCACTCAGAGAATTTTGACCTATACTTTATCAGATAAAGCTGAAGAGAACAAAACTGTTTTATTTATGTTATCTCCTCAGTTGGCAGACTTTTAGGGCATATTAAGACTACTATGTAATGTGGGAATACTTCTGATTTCCTGGACTCAAGCATTTAAAGCCAGCCATACTGCCTCTATCCTTGGGGATGAAAAGGGATGATATGTAATGTTGACATCAAGCTACAAACAAAGGAAAACCTTTTTACAGCATATAAACACAGTCATTCCCTTAATTTTATCCTGGTTTTATATACATAATTTTGAATCAATTCAGGTGATGTTTGTACACAGTAACAATATACTCAGATTTGGTTTCAGTAGAGCACACTTGTGCCATTGAACATGTATCTACTTTAACAACATACATACCCCTTCCAGGTATCCTGCTTCAAACTGCATGTATAGGTAAATTTCAGTAGAGAATAGCGTCCATATTTCATTGTCAGATTCCAAATTTCATCTTCCTGATATGTGGATTTAGTTCATAGATCTGCCAAGCAGCCATAATCAGGATTTTATTTCCATATATTACATCTTATTTTAAGCTTCAAATAATCTCTATGATTTAAAAAGCTGAACTCTGACAATATGTCTCTGATTCTACTTGCTCCTTGGGCTTCTTCAAAGCTGTGAATATAGGTTAATAGAAAAATTCATATAACCATGTTGATCTCCATTTTGAAGATCACTAAGCCTAATTCTTAAGAAATCTAAAATGATCCATTATCCAGTTGTATAACTTTTCCTGTATCAAACAAAGTATATTTTTCTTTCTAAATTATTATTTTACTACCAGTACCTTCAAAGACATGGAGGAGCAGATCTGGTCTGTGAAATCACTTTAAGTATAAAACTACCTTATGCAACAGATAGCACTCCTGTGAATTTTAATTGATTTAGTCTGCTGTACTACCAGAAGCCTAACACCATAATACAGATACTTTGAGCAATCAATCAGCCAGTGCTCCAAGGGAGCAGAAGCTGAGCTTTGGATCCTTTCCCCAGCAGCATCACAGTTTCTGAGCTTCTGAATGAAAAAAAGGTTTCTTACTGCTTCCCTTGAACAAAACTTAAAAATAAAAATAAAATTCAGAATACAAAATGAAAATCAAACTCCATTCCAGCTGGAAGAAACGGAGGAGAAAAAGGCAGCAGATTAGTCAGTGAGGTTCTCTCACCTATTTTTGCTCTGAACAATGTAATCAATCTCTGCATTACCATATTCACTTTACATTTTCCATTTTACTGATTTTCAGATGGAATGACTGTCACATAAGAGCACTAGACAATTACTGTGTCTTTTCTGCTAGCTACTGCATTACATTTATAGCTCAATATCTGGTGTTCATTTTCGTTTTCCTTTTTACATCCTTATTTTACCTTGTCTCTGACCAGTGTCATCCCTATTCCTAATTACACTGAAGACTTTGCACATACTTGAGGATGGATTTTCATTTGTTATCAGTAGTTTATCTCCTAAGTGCTCATAATGTACAAGGTAGCTTTACAGTGTATATGGGAATATGCATTTAGGAGTAATAATAGTCTTTGAAGTGTTTTCTTCATATTGTGTTCCAAGTCTAACTCCCTATGACATGTTTGCTGCATTAGTCTGGATTCAGGACATGAAATAGGTTAGGGTTATTATTACCACAGTTTTGGAGAGAGTCTTCTTATTTCATGAACAACAGTTGAAACAGTTGGGCTAAGAGTGGCATTTATAAAGTAACCAGCAGTTTTTTACAATCATTTGGCTTATTCTGCTTTGTTAGCAAAACTGAAAACAGCAAGGATTAAATATCACCATGTCAAAACTCTCAGATGCCAAACCATGAAGCAGTCAGAAAAGCTATAAAAACAAGGCTTGCTAGATTAAATAATTCTGATGCATGCTTCCACTTTTTTCTGTACTTTATGAGCCTACAGTAAACACTACAGACTTCCTATGTAGCACTGGTGCTCTCAGTGAGCTTGTACTGGGAAATTCAGAGCATATGGGTGGCAGACAGTTCCTTTTCCCACACATAAGGAAACCATACCCTTCATGCCCTGCACTCTCTAACTGCACTATGACCCCAAAAAAGCACAATTTTACAGTCCCCAAGTAGGAGTGTAACACCATGTCACCACCTTTTCCTACCACTCCTTCAAGCTGATATTCTATCTAACCATTTAACTTCCTGCCACATCCTTGTTACTGATAGCTGTAATCATGTCTGGGAGCTATGTAATCCCACAGCCAGAAGTCAGCACCTCCAGACAGTCAGTTATTACTCTGAGACTGCTAAGGGTCAGAGATTTAGGTGTAAGAACTCCACAGAGGCAACTGCTAATCACTGACATCTCTATTATCTAAGGGATATAGCCTGCAACTAAGGTGAGCTTCTCCACACAGGCAGTGGAATCATATGGATCTGTTTCTCACAATATCAGGTCAAGGTTTACATGGACTAGGAAGTTTGTGGGGTGGCCAAAGCATTAGCTTTTATAAAAGATTTATAAATCAATGGTGCCATATATTTTTGTCATTTCCTGAGATTTTGTAATCTAATCAAGATACTGTTCCTGAGAATCAGGACCTGTCCATTCCAGAATACTGAAACTAATAGTTTGCAAGTGTTTTTTCAGGGAAATATACTTGCATATTCCATTTTTTCCCAAGGACTGGAAAGCTTGAATTTATTTATTTTTTTTGTCCAGGAAGAAAAGCATGAGACTATGTTGTTTCATTGCCTGCCAGAAAATCCCTAAGATTTTTTAAAAGCATTAGTGAATTCCGGACAAATTTCATAGGGGGACTCGCATCTATCATTTCCATACTTATCTTTGTGAATCAATGACTAACAGACATGTCAAAAAAGAAAGGAAAGATTAGTTGTATTTGATTAACTGATCAGCTATGGAATCAGCAACCCAACATCACAGATGTTAGGGGAAGAAGTGGAAGTGTCTAGAGAACATGTGTGTACTACACACTTGTAACATGCCTATGATGGTAGTGGGTTACAACTGTGACTATATTATTGCTAAAAGTTAATTTGGACCAAATAAGAAATAATCCAAATCTCTAGTAAATCTAATGAACTAGTCTAGTTTATTCCTTCCATACCTCTCATTTTGAATTTGAAATTACAAATGTTTAGCTCAATAGTTTGCTTTAATTTTGCCATTAAATTTAGTGTTTAATAACTGTGAAACTTTTAGAAATGGTGAAGTGAAAGCAAGACTATTATTGCAGAACAGGCAGACCTGGTCTTAAAAATCCAGATGGATTACACGGCTTTCTCAAAGAATTTTGTTATTCAAAAAACTGCTGGAATCTAGCAGGAAGGGAAATAAATATTATGTTGAGAAGCCACAATTCAAGTAAAATGTTTTAATTTTTAAAATCAGTAATACGGATTGGAACTGAAACAACATTTTGTCTTGAGTGAAATACAAAACTACTCCGACTAGAAAAGGTTCACAGAGCTTTATTAGGCACTGATGCCACCTACTGGAAACCAATAAAGGCAGAAACTCCAACTCTGAGCAGGCTCAAATACCCAAAGGAAAATGAGTGAATTGCTGTCACATATAATCACTACACATAATCCTGGTGTCAAACATGGAGAATCTCACTGAAAAAATTAAAATCATGATAGTGTGTAGGTGAGTAACTGAAGAGAGTGCATGCAATTGTGTATACCAAAACAAAGAAACCTGTCCATTCTGAACTTTGAACTCTAAGCTAAAACCCAGAAGTGCTTACAGAATTTTGAAGTTTTAAGAGGTTTTTTTTGTACAAGGGACAGTCATACAAAATATGTGACCATATGAGATATTTTCTTATAGCTTTAAGGCAAAGAAAATTTCTTTGTTGAGTGTTGAAATAGACCTTCCAATTAAATTTGAATGCATAACAATATCTTTCTGTTATAATTTGGAAACTCATGGATCTTCCAACTGCAAAATGAAGTAAACATATAATATCACAATCACAATAAGGAAGGTCCTTAGCCTATTCCTAAGCAGAAATGAGATAAAAATAAAAATTACCTTGAATAATATTTAAATGGGAGCTAGTATAGCCACCTAATACATGTTCTAAGGCAAAAAGTTCAACATTCCCACTCTGTTATTTTTCCTCTCACACACACAGAGCGTTCTCAGTATATATTTTGTGTCAGTTCAAAGTTTCTGAGACATCAAGGCATTCCAGGCATCCTCACACTATATGTTACATTATGATCCTAATATTATAGCCCAGTAATTAGTGCCATTCAGAGCCCACCTACAAGCATGAGAACAATTTTTAATGACAAAGAAAAGTGCAAAAGTACAAATTATAATGGAAAAGAAGGATCATAGAATCACAGAGTCATAGAACCATGGAATATGCTGATTTGGAAGGGACCCATCAGAATCATCAAGGCAAATCCTGGCACGGCACAGAACACTCCAACAGTCACACCATGTGCCTGAGAGCATTGTCCAAGAACTTCTTGAACTCTGCCAGGCTGGTGCTGTGACCATTTCCTAGGGGAGCCTGTTCCAGGCACCAAATACCCTCTGGGTGAAGAACCCTTTTCCTGACATCCTAAACCTCCTCTGGCTCAGACTGATGCCTTCCTTGAATCCTTTCACTGGTCATGAGAGTGAAGAAGTTGGTACCAGCCCCTCTCTTCCCTCATAAGAAAGTTGTGACTGCAGTGAGGTCTCCCCTCAGTCTCCTTCAGGCTGAACAGCCCAAGTGACCTCAGCCACTCCTCACAGGGCTTCACCTCAATGCCCTCACCATCCTTGTGACCCTTGTGACACTCTCTAGTAGTTTAATGTCATTTTTATATTCTGGCACCCAAAACTGCCCCCAGTATTCAAGGTGAGGCTGTCCCAGCCCAGAGCAGAGCAGGACAATCCCCTCCCTTGTCAGTTCTGTGCCTGATGTCCCCCAGGACACTTTGTCCCTCCTGGCTGCCAGGGCACTGCTCACTCACATCTCTCTTGCCATCAGCCAGGACCCCCAGGTCATTTCCACTGTGCTGCTCTGCAGCCTCTGCTTCCCTGGTCTGTACACACAGCCTGGGTTGCCCACCCCAGGTGCAGAATCCAGCACTTGCCTTTGTTAAATTTCATGTGTTTGGTGATTGCTCACTCTTATTTGTTGAGGTCTATCGCCCTTGAGGCAGTCAACAACTCCTCCCAGTTTAGTGTTATCAGTAAACTTACTAGCATCTCTTCAAGTCCCCCATCCAAGTCATTCATTAAGGCATTGAAGAGAACCAGGATGAGGATGGATCCCTGTGGAACCCCACCAGCAATCAGATGCCAGCCTGATGTTACTCCATTCCCTATAACCCCTTGTGCCCACCTGTGAGCCAGCTGCTCACCCATTGTGTAGCACCCTTATTCAGCTGAGTGCTGGATATTTTGCCCATAAGGATACTGTAAGAGACAGTATCAAAATCTTTCCTGAAGTTCAAATTTATTAGATCTACTGTCTTCCCTAGATCATGTACATGGGTTTCCCTGATGTAGGAGGAAATCAGGTCGACAAGCAGGACTCTTCCCTTGTGAAGCCACGAGGATCTTGGATATTCTTAAAAGAAATGAATTTGAAATATTTTCTGTTACTAAAATAATGGTTTCTGGTTTTGTGTATTGCACTGTTTCCAAGAAAAATAAAACTTAAACAGTGGTGTTGGCTCTTAGTGTCTCAACTCCTCTGTTACAGATAAACAAATGCAACACTCTAGACAGAAATAGAGATGGCAGAAACAAGAAAGAGCTTAGATACTGTAAACTTGCTATAATAACTCAACAGAAATATAGAATTATAAAGACAAAATGTAGTAAAACATGACAAGACGAAATCCTGCATCAGATGAAAAGTCAATTAAGAGTTAAATTTGTTTTAATACTGCTCAAGATCTCAAAATTAAAGAGTACATTCACTGTATGCCAATTCCTTACCAACCTCATACAGAGAATTCTTGTCAGATAAGACTTTGTTAATTTGATACATTATATATTTCAAGAAATAAAAACTTATCCCAAAGAGAACTCTTGTTCCCTTAGTCTCATATAAATTCAGCATTTTTGCAGTGCCATTTGAAGAGGTAGCAGTAAAATGCAGGGAAAGATTTTAAAATTGATATTATCCTGCTAAGCTAGAAGCACATTTAGTGGTTTTAGCACAGGAAAAAAGCCTTATGAAAGGCTGCACAAGACAGATATATGCTGAACTCAAAGTGTAAAAACGAGTAAATCTGGTCCTAAAACTATGCAGGATATACTTTACAGTTACTAACTGATCTCATATATGCAGTGACAGTGCATTCTTTTCAGTGTAAGACATCATGTATCCAGTTTCCATAATCTCAGCATAGTTATGGCAACTTTGAAAGGGTTTTAAAGCAAGTGCAGAGCTAAAGCCCTTTTCTCTCCAGTGCTGCTTATTCCACATCATTTCTTACCAATCTCAGAAAGAATTTTAGAAATGAGGAAAGTCCAGCCCCATTCTCCTGATATTATTTTTTCAAGTAATACAGACGAGTAGAATAGGTTTGACAAAGTGCAGGTGTAACTGAATGTAGAGGATTTGTTGGAAGTAAGATCCCTGGATTTAGGAAATCTGAGCAGACAAATAGATCTATAAAAGGAAAAGGGACAGGAACATTTAAACAAATAAAAATATGTAATTTTTGAAGTGGAAGAACATTCATTGCCCTCAAGCAGCAGACACTATACTCAAACTTAGAGCTACCTCCCACAAGCACTTTCATATCCTTGAATTTTATAAACTGTATGTAAGACTTAATGCCAAACTCATAAAAAAACACTCAGCTGCTGGGATAAAATTACTACTGAAATAATTAAAACAATGAAGTTATTCAGATTTCAATGTGGAACTTAAAAATTAAATCCTGTGATAGTTAATGAGCTGGTAATTCCAGTGTTTAGGTAGAATGTGGCCTGAGATTCCAGACTACTCTGAGATGAGCAGAGCACAAACAGAAAGGTGAACAGGGGAATCCCATGAAAGGATTTGTTTTTATTGCAGTGCAAAATGAGAAATTTTGGTGTTTAAAATTAACTTCGGTTATTTTTCACTAAAGTGTAGATTACTGACAACTTTCATCTTGGACATTTTATTATTAAATAATATAAGCTATTATATTATTAAATAATAAGCTCCAGTAGGTCTATATTTGCTATAGGTCCACAGTATTTTGACTGGCTTTTCAGTCCCCAAAAACATCCACAGAGGCTTTTGTCACACAGCTCTGCTTTGGTGTTACTTGTATATTGTTTTCATTGAGATATGCTGTTCTGACAGCATGCAATTTCTAAGTCTAGCCTGCTGTCACTCTTTAATGCTCCTGCTCCAAGAAGTAGACATATGCTCAGTTATATTTAGAGCATAATTCAACAAAATATTTAAGTGTATGTTTAAATCCATTGCTATGAGTTATGTACTTAGATAACTTAGAAGATATGGAGTTTAAAGTATTTCTCAGGTTTTATACAGACAGCATTCTTCACCTTGTTTGCGAAATTCTTTTTTTTAAAAAACATGTATTTATCAGATCTTGTCCTTTCAGTTAGCATTGTAGAAAATAAAGTGTGAAGAGAAAATACTAGCTGACATACTGTCAAATCACAGCCAAAACCTGGATTTTTTTAATCTCTAAGTGAACACACAAACACTGAATCACAATTACCCATGAAAAGAAGGGATATATTAATTAATTAGGTTAAATCTTGATAACTATTATTTCTTTTCTTCACATCTACAGGCATCATGATTTGTCTTTCATTTTGATACATATAACAAGGAAGAAAATAAGTTGTGTCTGGTCTCATAATCTTAATAGTTTAAACAGGTTCCTACAAAAAATAATTGGCATTTGTGAATACATAAAACACAATATTCATCTCAGTGGGTTCATCTGATTTTAATAGGAATGGATCTCTGGAAAAGACATAGAGAGCCAAATTCAGCAAAGGTCTCTATTCCTCTAGCAGAATCAATCCCAGCTTGGGTAACTGCTCTCTACACTGCTCACAATAATGATGAAGTGTCTCTGATGCTAAACATGGAGATTTCCCTTGGCAGAAGGTGCAGCTCATAGAGAAAATGTGCAGAGAAAAACAGGAGTGTGAAATACCATCTTTTTTTTCAGAGTTTAAAGATGCCATCACCAGGAATCAGAACCACTCTTTTGGATAAGTAACCAAAGAGCCCACCCACCCTTAGGCTGTGACTGTGATACCACATCCTATGTGTATGGAGCTCCTCAGCCTCCTGTTGGAATTGCTTTTACTGCCCAGCAAAGAATTTAATGAACAAGGGGAGTAAACATATGAAAAGGTCACTTTGGTAGCCTAGTAATGATGGCTGAGAAGACACTTGGCACGTGCACTTGCTATGGGTACCTGCTACAAAGGCTGTGTTTTTATGCAGTGCTGTTTAAATGAGGTTTAATCATTCCTGAAATAAAATGCCAAGCTGAGTTTATGTTATGGTCCTAATGAAATGCCTGTGTGTTAGATTTGAGACCTATAATTACAGCCCAATTCATGAATGTACAAGAGAAATTCACCTTTATTTTGTTTACTGCTTCCAGTATTGAGCAACCTGGTCTAGTGGAAGGTGTCCCTGCCCACAGCAGTGACATTGAACTAGGTGATCTTTAATGTCCCTTCCAACTCAAGTCACTCTGTGACTCCACAACATCACCACTGTTGTTATTATAACTCTCTTATGAATTAAAGATTACTGAGTTGCCCCACTAACCATAAAATGATGGTAACCCTGGTTTGTCACAGACACGTCCACCTTCTCTTATGTTTCCTCTGCCTATTTTCATTGAAATAAAACAAGATCTCACCTCCATCCTACCTTAAAACACCACACCTCAATTCTTCACTTCTCCTCCAGCAGTTCCCAATTCATCAGCAATGACAGATTCTCCCAATATCCCTATCACCTGCTTGTCATAATTTAGCAGACTTTCATCACAAAATCCTCCCTAAAATCCTCGCAGTTTCCCCTAGCAGCACATTCCTCTAGTAGCACTAGCTCCCTTTCTCCCTTTCTGGTACATGGATAAATTAAGTTAAAATCACTGCTATGTCCAACTGCTGAGTGACATCTACTCCTCTGTGAAATATGGATGAAGAAGGGTAAAAGGCACAGAAGTTATCAGGAGCATTGGCAAACATACCATCACTACACAGGCTTCAGTTTCTTAGGAGGCTGAAAAGATGTTCACATCTGATTAGCAAATCCATCTTACTGGAGATACAGAAACAACATTTAGATAGTCAAATTTCTCTAGGCAAAACCTATTTTGTGCTGCAAAGGTAACTGGAATCAGAGTACAAATTGATTTATTCAAAACATTTTGCTGCAGTGCTGATGGGAAAGTGTGTATCATGTTACATTAGGTCAGTGATGGGCAAGTATATGTAGTAAGAAATAACTTTTTCTTTTTTTTTTTAATTCCAACAACAATCTCTTGTATGGAACAATATTTATGTATCTTACATACACAAATTCATGTTGGTAATGCATGCTCAATTTCCATACTGTAGGGATGCACACTACAGGCAATTCAGTTTTAAAAGCAAAAAAAAAATTAACAGATTGGCTCCCTCTTGAATCCAAAGTGGTACTCAGACATGTAAGTCAAGTTAGTAATGATGCCTGCTGTTCAAGTTCCTCTTGCAATGTGGTTTTGTGGAATTTTAAACCACATCTTTCTCTCATTTGAATAGCTAGTTTCTTTATCTGGAAATAAATTACTTTTGGAGGTATTTTAGTGAGAGGAAAAAAGTTTCCAAGCATTTCTCATACATAAAATATACCAAGTCCATGTGAAATGCCTCAAACAGAACACTCAGCTTGTAGCAGAGGCTTTCAATTTTACCTTTTATTCTCTGTAATAGTTACAAGCCGTTTTCCCCTTCTCTTCAGTATTTGAATGGCATATTTCATTTCACACATCCATTGCTTTCTGCCCAGCACTGTAATTCAGCTAAAGGAAAAACCTTAGTATTTGAAAATGTCAGCTGCCCAAAAGGTATTTAGAAGTCTGTGAATGTTAAACCTTTCTAACATTTGCTTAAAGCCATCTGAAATTAATTTTCCTCTCTGCCTTCCCATATCTGAATAAGGAGAAAGAACTACTCTAAGATGCCTATCTAAGCAGAAACTGATACAAGGTGTATGATCTCTGGGGAAAACAGGCCTCCTAATATATGTAAATAACTCCCATTCACATTACCATAACTGCAGAGGAACAGATTTTCTCCCAAGATTTTTATTCACTAAATTAAATTCATGTTCCCCTCTCTCAGTTCCTCTTACTTGTTCTCATAAAAATTGTTTTTTCTGATGATCTGTGCACACCTTTCTCATCAGTTCACTGTACATAAAATTAAATGAATAGAGATATACGAGTAGCTTTAAATAATCTTAGTGCTCAGGATATTTGTTTTAACCATTGATTATCAATTCATCAAGTCAAGATTACTGGCAAACACATAAATCCTGAAGAAAGCTTTGAAATTATTATCAATTCAAATAAGACTTCACTGCTTAAGCACAAAACACAGCAGAACTGCAGAGCAAAGTGCCTCAATTTACTGGATCATCATTAATGTGAATGTGACACTGTCTATTACATGTTTGATTGCATCCGCTCAACACAAAGTGAAATGAAACTGCAGATATGATTAAAAATAACACACCATGTAATCATTTCAAAGCAACATAACAGAGCTAAAATTGTTTGTTAAGAAAAAACAATGATCTTAAAATGATTTATGCTTGAAGCAAGTAACTTTCTGCTATTGATACAGTTTGTTCTCTATATCACAACAAGGTTTTTAAAACTATATTCCCAAAAATAAATAGTATATATCTGACATTAATAGGTCCCATTTGGATAAAACAATATAAGTTTACAGAGGCAAATCTGAATTCTTCCTTTTTTTTTCTTCCCTCTGTGCTCCTGAGAAAAGGAAAAGTTACACTCTTTCCTGCTGATATGTAATCAGAGTCTCCTGCAGAAAAACTACTTGGGTCACATAAATGGGAAGTGACCATGGCAACCAGAACAAATATTAGACAATGTGAGCCCACAACCAAGACTTATATAAAGCCCTACTTTTAACTTTTGAAATACTTAGCTTTTCCTGCTTTTTTTTTTTTTTTTTTACATTCACATCTGAGCTCCATCTAGAATCCACATCATTAATTATTAATCCACAGTATTACTTCCCAAAACATGCTAGAGGTTGATTTCTAGCATCCCACATGCAGTGTCCTACCACAGATCCATCTCCTTAACCCATGACAGATATATCCCAACCCTACCCAAGAGACAGAGAGCTCCCCTTCTGCACAGCAGAGCACAACCCCTCCTGTCAGGAATTCCCTCTATTCTTGACAGAAAGTTTGGCACAAGAGACATCCTACCTACATGTATGATCTTATCTTATCTATTCTGGGAAGAACATAAATTCAAGGTTTTAAATTAGGAATAGCAGCATTCAAGGTCCTTCCCTGGGAGTTGATACATATTCTTCAGCATTCCAAGAACTCCTGAGTAGAGAGAAAAAGCTCCCCATTGTCACAAACTGTCAGATGTCAGTTCCTAATCCAATATGAATCTGGTGGTAATCAAAGTCTAAAACAATTGTTCTTTGTTACTCCAGGCTTTTGTGGTTTGCATGGACCACTTCCACAGCATCAGGCAGCTTTGTCCAAGCTGAACTCCCCAACTCCCATTAGGGTACTTACACACAAACTCTACAACCAGATTCAAGATATCTGCTTTCCTTCAACATTTAGGTCTTTCAAAGGGATTTGTCTGCTTCCATCTCCCTCAAAAACCATCAGTCTCTGTGCTACTAGACTGCCAGTGTGCAATGTGGATATTACCCTCCTGCTGTTTTGAGCCATATATCCTTGTCTGGACACTTGCAATTTTCAGCCACTGCTGAGCCCTGTGATGCTAAAGATGGATATATACCTTCAGGCAAATGACTCGATGCTAAAGGACCTCTCAGGACAGTTTAGAAACCTTCATCCCTGAAACCATGAGGGTTATCATGGTTTATTGCTCCCTGCTTTACTTCTGAGAGGAAGCTGGAGAACCACATCAAGTACACAAGTTCAAAATACCTAGTTCAACTTTACAAAGACTGGGGCAACTCCTGCCATCTATCTCCTCAGCACTGAGGAAGAGAAATAAATTAATGTCCCATGAAATATATGAATGTTGAGCCCTAAGGGCTCACACCTTCCCAGAAGACTGCCCATCCATGCAGAGAAGTGGAACTGTAGGGAGAGAAAGAGATGAGCCACACTCTTTTTCAGAGAAGAAAAGGCAGCACAGCATGTAGTATCCAAATGCAAACTTATTCACAATAAACCATTCTAAAAGGATAGTGTATCTTAAAATGAAGGCACTAATTAATCTTGACTTGCAGGATCAGGAAGTCTGACTGGGAAAAAATTAAGGGAAGGGAAGGGAAAAGAAGGCACAGTCTTCCTGTTGAGTAAAATTCTCCTTTGTGACCACAATGTAGAAATTAAAGAACTAGTCCAGACTGAAGAAAGGGAAGAAAATTAATTTTAGGGTGAATGACTTGAGCCCCAAGTCAAGAATTAAAGCAGAAAATGATCCAACTTAGTTAATTATCCTCAAAACTTTGGCCACTTAACCTGAGAATCTACAGAAAAGGTTGGTGGATAAGCTTCAACTTCAGCTAAGTCTGATCTCACAAAGTCCCTGAGATGTAGGACTTATCAGAAAAAAATAAAAAAATTAATGCATCATCTTATGCACCATTCTCTTTACTTCTCTGCCACATTTTTTATTCTCTCCCAATATAGCTAGCTCCTCTGAATATATTGCTAGCTTTTTTTTTTTTTTTTTTTTTTTTTTTTTTTTTTAAGTGGAGTTTCAAATGATGCTGTCTAGGATAAATATTGTAATTCTGTTTCTGGTTATTTGTGAGGCAAATGGTGTTTAATCATTCCCAGAGATGATTTGACATGGCATTTTCAAAACTGAATTATTGTATTTTTTACACTAAAACCTGACCAGTTTTAATCTCAAATATGCAAAAGCCCATGATTGGGATGGTGATTATGATCACAGAGCCTACATATTACAGTCTACTCTGCTTTAGGTAATTAGAATTTATCACCCATTTCTCAGAGAAATGACATTCTCAAAGAAGAAGTTTCTCTTCACCAATATCCTCTATATAACATGTATATGAATTCAGAAAAAGTCTTAAACAGACACAGTATGTAAAAATTCATCATGTCAAAATCACTGAAGCTGTATGCAGATAGCAAGGAACTGAGAAATCACTTATTTTATTCTTTACAAAGTTGACAAAACACTGGAACTTAAACACCATTAAGAGATGTATTTTTTGCTTATTTGCCTCTAGTGTAGTCAAAACTCATATAGAAAGACAATATTTTAATATTACACTTACAGGTCCAAAATCATCAGTCATCTTTGCTTGAAATAAAGACATTGGTCTTTCTATGAAATAAAAGCACTGAAGTTTTAAGATACCTCTTAAAGGCATTGTTATCTGCTCTTTATAGATAGTTGTACTAATTATATCTGTTATGATTACTGAATTTTTAAAACTTAGTTTAGATGGGACAGTTTTATTCTCTATTGAGTGGCTTCAAGATTTATGGCTGTTTTTATATAGCACTGGAGGAAGTCTACAGATTGAATTCTATATGTGACACCAAGTTAATTTTTCATTTTATAACTAGTATCAGTTTTTCTCTTTCCTCCAAGACTCAAAGTAAGAAAGGTGCAAGACACATCTGAGCTCCTGGCTTGCTCCAATGAAAGAAGGAATATCTGAGAAGCTGTGGTCTCACACTGATCCTTTCCTCTCTGCTTTCAGCTGTGCATTCTATCTTTTTTGTTGATTCTGCAGCTGTGTCCCAACACAAATTGATTTAATTGTCTATTCAGTAAACTGCAAGAGGAAAGAAACTGATAAGAATACAGACCCTGAAAATCTTTGTGCTGATAACAGTACCACAAGCACGTCAACCATCATCATCTTGCACTGCTACTAACAATTCCCATCTTGCCTCTGACATGTCTGTGACTTTCCCTGATATTTTTTTTGCTCACAGAGCTTGTGCAGCCAGGCAGGGAGCTGAATCTGAAAATTAACTACTGCTAAAAGAAATCCTCCAAATATGATTGTTTAGACTTGTGTTCATTGCCTGATCCTGTTCACCACGTGGTCATGTTAACATGCCTACAGATGAAAAGCATCCAGCTATGCAGGACAGGGAAGAGGAAAAAATGTGACAGCCCAATGAAAGGTGGGATAAGAGGTGTACTAGTCATAAATTTTTAAATAGTAATTAGTTAGGCTACATATCCAAGAGGTGTAGGAAAATGTGGTTAGGCATCAGCACCTCATTCCAAGCCTAAGGAAGAGCCAAATATAACGTTCAAGTGTGAAAATCTGTTTAGTTCACTGA
Organism: Oenanthe melanoleuca; assembly: GCF_029582105.1. NCBI lineage: Eukaryota > Metazoa > Chordata > Aves > Passeriformes > Muscicapidae > Oenanthe > Oenanthe melanoleuca. The sequence goes on along the minus strand of NC_079333.1, from coordinate 71,505,556 downwards.
AAATTACCCAGCATTTAATCATTCTGAAATCACTATGATACTAATAAGCTCAAATGCAATGCTTACTTGATGACTAAATAACAGTGACTGTTATGGGCATTGGAAAACCTCTAAGGTCTACTAAAAAGATATCTGAAAGGATGGTGGAAGCCAAACAAACTTTTACCAGTTGACTGCCTTTGCTTTCAGCACTGGACTGATAACAGCAGCATCAAGATGCTTAGAAGATGTTCCTAAATTTTAATGATAAAGATAGATAACTTTAGAAAAACTTTTTTTGTTGTAAAATGTAGCCCAAAAGCTCTTAAATCCCTCACTAAACTGATTTGTTCTGGAAATTATCTCAAAGATTTTTCCATCCAAGATACCAACAAAAAATATGATTTTGCACCCTTCTGAGTATACCTATTTTATGGTGAATTGTCTATCATCCAGCCTTGCTTCCAAACACTTCACATGCAGCTCCCATCTGAATTCAGTGTATTTTCTGCTGGACAGACCAGTCCAATGAGACAAATCCTTAATTATAAACTTTGAGTAAGAACTGTAAACTTGTGAAACAAATTTTAAATGTAAATATGATAACTGAATAACAGTTTTAATCTGATGGGATGTGTGTGATTTGAAGATAAAGTCAGTTTACAATGAAAATGCTTTAAAAATTGTTGCATAAAAGAACTTGGAAGAGTGTGCAAACCTCTTTGAAATCTATTTGCGTGGACAACCTGAAATGGTCCATGAAATTTTGTTAAAATTTACGAGATTTTGTTAAAATTAATAAAATTAACTAGTAAAAGTTTTCACCAGAACTTGCAGTATAACATAAAGCTGTACGATTTATATTATTTAGTTACCAAAAAGGAAGACAAGCATCACTATACATAACAATCATGTTTCCTAATTTAATAGAGACCACCAGTCAATTATAAGAAGCCCAGTCCATTTTCAGAGGTTAGGGACTATGTTTTCTTTTTGTTTTAATGATTTAATAGTGCTACTCTCATCAGAGTTTTATGGGAAGAAAACATTTGCTTCTAATCTGGTATTATGGTCCCATGTAGAGTGGAATGAATGGTCTGTGAGATCTCCTAACTCAGGCATCTGTTGCACGGCTGTGGACTGAGGGCATCAGAACTCTCTGATCCACATGACACCTTTGTAGTCTATATTTTCATGCAGAAATAATGATCACAGCTGTATAGCCAAAGATTGAGCAAATAACATGCAGGTAATAGGACTGAAGTTTCTGTTGATGCCAAAAAGATTCAATTTTTGTAATTTTAGCTACCACCAAGGAATGGAATAGAATTCACATATGAAAGACCTGTAATGCTTTAAATGAGTACATACAGAAGAGATTTACTTGCAAATCATCATGGTTTAGGAATGATTCTCCACAATTCAGTGCCCCCACTGAGGCTCCAAAACCACAAGATGCTTTCTCTCCCTCACCTGATTTACCCTCCCCCTTCCCACTGCAGTTCGATGGAGCTCAGAACGAGGTACAAAAGGCAAAGATCACAGGCTGAGAAAAAATCAATTTACTGGAAACCCCAGTGAGAGAAAGCAAGCAGAAGCAGGAAAAATACTAATGATAGAAGGTAAAAAAAAAACCCAAAAAACATACCAAACCAAAAAAAAACAAAACCAAAAAACAAACAAACAAACCCCAAACCAACAAAACCAAAACCCTATTCACATGGGAAAAAAACCTCCTGGTAATAGACAACACCAGAGAGCTTCCTCCACCATGTTTTCTTGGGCTGGGAGGAACCACTCCTCCATGGAAGAGAGTTTCTTTTCCTTGCCCCTGTCAATGATGTGGACAGTATAGAATATTGTGTCCCAACCATGCTCCCTCGGGCTACTGAAAAAATTGACCCTACTCTGGCTGGAACCAGGACAAAATATCTATTCTGACTTTCAGTTTTTGCATAATGTAATTGGGACACAGAAATTTGTCAAAAGAAATTAAGCCAAACTTCTCACAAGAGATTACTTCCTTCCACTTCTCACTTTTTAATTCACCTTTTACCACCACAAAGTCTTAGTGTAAAAGTTTATGAAAACATCGAACCACATATTTTGCATTATCACCTCTGGAACAGTGAAAATGAGATTATAAAAGAGTGATGTTGAATTATTTAAGTTGTAACCCAGCTTCAATCTATGTTAGTATGCAAAAATTATTTTTACCACAGACTTTTTCATAATGAAAAAAATACTGCACATATTTCAGTGTGAATAGGCACAGCAATTAAAATATTATAACAATCATTGGGGAATCACAGTCTTTCTGTTGAATTAATTGTAGGTATTCATATCAGATAGGCTTTATTTGGAAAACACTTTAATTTGATTATGATACATGAAAGTGTATTACAGAAGTTAACTGACACATTTACTTATAATTAAGGTTTTTAGTTAAACCTGATAATTTAATAGGCAGATTCTCTTGACTTCATTTAGTCAGCACTAAAGGAAACAAAGGGATATAATTGGCATTTACAGGTATGATTCCACACCTACACTTAACCATAGTGAAATTAAGTTAAATTGCTAAATAGTATATAGCGTTTATTTGATTAGTAACTATTAGTAATGGATTTTTTTATTATTATTGTATTAGATAAATTCTATTTTTGTCATGCCAAACTTCAGAACAATATTACAACTTCCTTTTCGACAAGCAGGAAAGAAAAAGAAAACCTAGGGATGTACCTAGCAATTAAGGATGGGACTGTTCAGGATGAAACCAGTTACTTACAGCATAATTTGAACTGACCTTCTACGACCCACAGCCTTCAAATCTATTCTACAATATCAGCCTATAAATATGAAAAATGTAAAACTGCTTAATCACAAAGAAGCTAAATGCAGGATGACATTATAGAGCAGCAATTGGTGTGCTGGGGGCCAGAGAGAAATGTCACAGCTAAGCTTCTGAATTCTTACTCTTGTCTCCTCACTAACTATTTTGTAACTTCACTACAGTTATGTGCTTTACTCTTGCAGGCTTCTTAGTGGTTTAAAGTTCAGTTTAGATTACCACATGCTGGCACTTGTAATTGCCATGGGCTTCACATCTGTTTAAAGAGGGAAAATAGTCAGAGACCATTATGTAGAAGGCAGTGGAAGTAAAAGCCAGCCTGTAGGATATTTCATAGGCTAAGAAAGCCTCATATTCCAGGTGTAAGTTGGAAGAAAACGTTCAGTTATTTCTACTGTAAAATTCTCCTGCCTGGTGTCTTGATTAAAGTCTCTGTTTGGAAAATCAAAGCAACAAAAAAAGCAGCCACGAAAAAAATTTGTTTGCTTGTTAGGTTATGAAACATTTTTTGCTCTCTTTAAATGACAGCTAACAACAAATAAATCCTAACAAAGCATTTCCTTTAAAAACAATTTGTGCAGTGAAGCAGCCATCTACAACAACCCTTTAGCTAAAGACAGCTGGGACCCAATCTCAGCAGTTTTAATTAATCAATTAGCAAATACTATATGAAATATATTAAAGAGATATCTCAAAATTAAAAGTAAAGTAATAATCCTTAGCTGTTAGAGAGAGTTTTCCAAGTTAGTACACTAAAAATCAAAATCTTACAATGTTAAAAAATGCAGAAAATATTGTGTCTCATTCACTTCCAGGAGCTTTTTGCACAAATTAAGTCTGCTAATAAGGAAGAAATAAACATAGGATATGGGAGATTTCAAAATGAGTACAAGAAAAGATTGCCAAGTATCCCTGGCAAATTTGCAAATATAGAAGTCTCTCCAGAACAAATAGCCCTCCAAGATATTTAATTCTGTGAATACTGCAATCACCTGAAATGAAACTGAGACAGAGAAATACAGTCTTAATAAAAATAAAATAAATATTTTCAGGATTTGAGCTCAGTATTTTCTGCAAATGAACTAAGGCATGCCGCTGTGAACCTGAAATCACCATTATCAATTCCTGAAGGTAAACAAATCTGGGAAAAGAAGTATTCCCTCCTACCCCTCTCTCCAAGACCAGAGAGAACAAAGAGTCTTTTTTTTTTTGTCTTCTTTTTTTAATAACATTTATGAAATGTTCAAGGTCCCTTTTCTGCTCTCAAAATTGGCAACTTTATACCTTTTGGTGTAGATTTCTTTTATGAGTTGTTGTAGTCTCTGTAAACTCGAAGACAGAATGATGGCTCTACATATCTATCTCATTGAAATGTCAATGAATCACACCAAATCTTCTAACAATGATAGCTTTAACCTCAGGCTATCCCAGTTTTCTGCAGAGACCTCTTCTACACAGCATGTTTCTTCTAGAGGCCTTGACATACTAGTAGAATTTATAGCAGAAGCCTTTTTTTTTCTCATAAACACTTTCTCAAAAGACAAAAATGTAGTAAGTAAAAAGACACACTGAAGACTTGTGCATAACTGAGTGCTCTGCTTCTAGTAAGAAAAAACCCTAGACAAATGATAATTTTAAAAACTATCAAAACAAACAAATGAGCAAACAGCCCACACACATGCACAGTTATAATTACATCTGTGCCCCTTTCAAGAAGAGGCATTAAAAAGGCTTATTCTACAAAATCACACTGTGTGCAATAACTATAACTTACAGTCTGTGTGGCAAGTTTGATGACATTTTCAGGTTCTTTTAATCACAAACAACTACAAGTATAATGCTGAAATTTCAAGCTGCCACTTAGCACTCAGTCATTGTAATAAATACCAAAGGTACAATGAGATGAAACAACAATGCAAGTCAGATTTTAAATTCAAATGTTTTTTCAAGGTAGACTTTATATATCAGAACTGGAACTCTCTTATGTTACAGACATAAAAATGAAATCCATGATCTGCAGAAGTCCTTCCTCAAAGAGCACAAAATTTGTGTAAGGAAAAAAAAAAATAGGAAAAAACCTCTACTGTCCACATTTCAGGAATCTTGAATTTAGACCTAATGAGATTCTGTACCCAGGTAAATATTTACAAGAATAGGATGTGGTGGAGTATTCATATCATATGAAAGATTAATCATCCTGGCCTAGAGGAATGATCCATAAAGAGCCTTAAGCATTGGAGAACTGAATTCCATCACTTCTTCCTCATAAGGCATTAGACTCTCAGGATACTGTAGAGGCTGGAAATCACCAAAAACTTTCTGTGTCACAGAAATCAGCCACAAAGAAAGATCTATCTAAAGTAACATCTTTTTTGTCACAATTATGGGGTCTAGGTTCTTAAGACATGCCTGTTGCAAGGACTCCCATCAGCATAGCCTGGATTTATGTGTTTAGACTGATCTAAACTACAGTTAGGGTTTTCAGGCCTTTGTCAATGTGAATTTCACCATTGATAATTCATGTTTCCTGAATTCCAAATAAATAATTCAACCATTAAACCTTAACTTTTTAGTATAAAGCCTTAGCTCTGCAGATAACAGATGTGCTGATGTTGAGTCTTTGATGCTCATGGTTCATTAAAAGTTGTATCATTTTGTTCTCTATGTATATAGGCATATGTTTTCAAGCAATTACCTCCCTAGAAAACAAGTATTAGTTTAGGTTTTTTCAGCTAAATCCATCATGAAGGTTTTAAGGAAAAAAGGCCACTCTTCTATCTTGCTGAGACATCTCATCAGTTCATTAATTTAACTGAGTGAGGGAAGGCAGAGAACAAAAGGTTCACCATAAATGGTTACATTGGTATTTTTAGTATGGCCATTAACAGTTCTTTTATAAGAATGTTCTCCTGCCCCCAGATGTATTCAAAACTAACCAGTCAGAATCAAGCCACAGGTCTGCAGGATCACTAAGTGAATTCAGCATGATAAATAAGCCAATTATGGAAAAATTGCAGTAGACCACAGAGCAGGCACAAAAACCCACAACATCCCAAAACCAAACACACAATGGAGGTGACAATACCAGATGATGGCTTGCATTTTGTAAAAAATTACCATAAAATTACAGTTTGAACAACTGCATTGGGCTAAGCATGTCTTCATTAGCAATCTTTCACTAGTGGTTGCGTATTTTCTTGCTGTACAGGGAAAAATGAAAGAATTTTATTAATTTGCTTAGAAATACTACTTCATAAAATAAAGCAATGTTTAGGGATTACTCGTTAGTTTACCCCATTAGTTATCTCTTCTTCTCATAATATGCTCAAATAATAACAATATCTGAATAAACAAACAACAAACAAACATCCCTCACCCAGTTTATTATTCCATAGAATTTCTCTTAAATGCAATTGCTGGGAATAAATGTCCTGTGCACGTGGAAAAGAAATCAAAATCAGTATGAAGAAATTATTTAACTGTGTTGCTTTTAATTAGATAGTGGCAGATCTCATTAGCAATTCTGAACTATTATTCAACTGTGAAAAGGGAAAAAAAAGCAACAACAAACAGAAAACCAGCAGTGATTAATTCTTAATATTCAAAGGTAGAGCAAGTGTGTATTGACAAGACATCCAGAATTCAGCTGATTCTTTCTTTTTACCTGGAAGATAAACTGAACTTTCCTTTTTTCAGATACAAGGGTGTGTGAGCTTTTTAAAATTCAATCTTTAGTTTTAAAGAATAAAAATAATATTTCTTCAAGATTTTTTTTAGAATTATGGATAAATAAAACAAAAACACTCCAGATTACAATCAATATTTCAAATATAAATGATAATAAAAATGCCCAATATCAATCTCTGATTATCACAATAAGTCTTACAAATCATCAGGTATTTCAAAATTTAAGTCATGAATACTTAGCTGCCTACTAATTTTCAATTTTTCTGCCAAATAATTTTGCAAGTTTTTCACTGACAAAGAAAATGCTACACTTTGTACAGCACCACAACTTTTCCTGGCCTTTCATTAGGCTTCCTCTCTTTCCACAGCTGGGGATGTTCTCATTTCCCACTGTATAAATGAGAGCTTGGTGTGTAAGGACAGAAGAAAGGAAGCTGGCAATGAAAGAACATCTTGTGTCTAGATCATTTTTCATAAGATGGAAAAATGGAACCATACTGCTCCATTTCAGCATTTTTACTTCATATATTTTTTGTCAAAAAACCAGCATGGCTTTTAAAAGATGAGCGTCACTCCATAGGTTCTCTGCTTTTTTCTATGAAGTGAGGTTAAAAAAAAAAAAAATGTTTGAAGAGTGTTTACCTCTTGGCAGTTTAGAGGCTTGTTCAGAATTCTAAGATCTGCTGTGATTTGATGAATAAAGTCATTTGAGGCCCTGGTAATTTCCAGGTACAGACTGCCCTGAGTGAAAAGGGAGTGAGAGCACCTGTGGCCTTTGTTTCACCTGATACCAAGCATTTGTTCTCAGTCCTGCAGTGTGCTTACAGCCACTCAGCTGCACAGACTCCTTTTCTCAATACTGTTCCAGAGACCTGCCCTCCCTCCATAAATCTCAGCTCAAACCAGGATTCCTCTCTATAGCTACTCCTCTCTATAACTATTCTCCTGTTTCACAGCTCACTCATTAATTTTGAAATTGTTTAGCAAAACTTAAGTTTCTGAAGGCTATCTTTAAACTCACTTTTTATGACCCATGGTTTACATTAATTTCTTCTTTTTATATATTTATACACACAATTCTGCACTTGTACACACATACAGAGCATTTGAACTCAAACTTCAAAATGCTGTATAAAATGATCGTGCCACCAGAGGACAAAACAAAAGAATTAACAATTGTCTATCCCATTGTGGCTCAGGTAATTGCCAGTGCTGCACAGCAATCACATGTTCATATAGTTCATACAGACATAATTTTGATCATGCTAGAAGTTTTTATTTCTTATTGGCTAAATCAGATTATTTTTCTAGGTGAATAAGCTTTCTTACCGGAAAAAAAACCCAATTAATTTCTCATAACATAATACAGTTTTCTTACATTAAAACAAATATATCTTTTCTTGATCAATTTTCATTTCACAACTTGACTTGTGTTTCAGCATGTGAAGATATGACAGGCTAATCTGTGAAAGTGCTGTACTGCCATTCTGAAAATTCATTTCATGTTTTTTCTGTTGATTAAAAAAGCATATGATAAATACCAAAGAAAAAAAAAATGTCCACAACCTTCCAACACTCAAAGAAGATGTAACTGTTTTAATCAACAGAAAAAATGCTTTTCTGGATGATTCAGTGAGTGAAATAAACAGGAGATTTAGGGTGAGGAATGACACCTTGGTTACACTTTTACATATATACCCACCTAACCAACATGCATCCATTTCAGATGCTTATTTTGGTATATTTGCTTTGTTTTTGCAGGTGAAGGAAACCATAGGGGAGATGTTTAATTGAACTCTGGTGTGGAGAACTGACACACAGAAAGCAGAATGGCTCCAGCTTTCACTTAGAAATTGCACAAAATCCTCAGGGATCTTTAACTGGTAGACATTTGGAGGAAATTAAATGCTAATGTGAGCAGTTGTACTTTTTACACGCACAGACGTCAAATGTGTAAAGACATTAACTTCTCTTCTGCTGCAGCAAATTCATAATAAATGCACAAGGTATAAGGTTAAATCTTATGAAGTAAGGTAAGAATTCAGTACCAAATTGTGCACTTGAAATATGACATAAGCCTAGACATTTTCAGCCTTAAACTGTTTAAATAAATGCCAAACTCCTTTTTTTTTTTTTTTTTTTTTTTCTTTTTAATGTGCAAAAATATGGCTCTACTTTAGAATTAGAGAAGGTCCTTGTTGAATAGTGCAATGTGAATTATGCCCAGGAGAATACAGTAAATGATATTCTGGGGTGGCATTAAAGCTCTTATGCATAAGCTTTCAATACCTCTATCCAGAGAAGAAAAATGCTTTAAATATTTTCCATTTAAGACTTCAGCAACTCAGGAGTGAGGATATGTACAAGTAATGGCACAGGATGAGTGCTGGTCACAGCTGGACTCATGAAAGTTCCTGTTCAGGCTCTTTTTTTTTTGTAGATTATGACAAATGTGTGCATGTGTAATAAAGGACAAATTAGGATATTATTATGTTGGTTTTGTTACTGACCTAAACTGTCAGAAAGATGGTGACTTTAGGAGAAAGCAGTGTGCAGTCAACTTAAGCAATTATTTGGAAAAATGGTCTGAGCAAATATTGGATGATCGCATAAATGGACTTTTAGAAATCAGTCAGTAGCTAATATATAAAGACTTGATGAATTATATCAAATGTATGCTTTAAAAATACAAGGGTAAACAATGGAATTTAAAAGGGAAAGATTGATTTTGTGTGTTTGGATGATGCCAAAGAACAAAAAAATCCAACTGTTTCCTTAGAAACCTAAATATTGGGTTCACCTTGCTGAGTTGTTAATATTAACAGGTACCTGAAAATGGGATTTGTGAGACTTAAATGTTATTGATACCTCAAAAAGGCTCATTTTGTAGTTAGGGAAGAGAAACAGCTATTGTAAAGACAACTTGGATTATTAGTGTTTAAGTTTCTAATACTAGCTGGGATGAATTGTGTCTCAAGTTCTTACCAACACTAACCACAGGCATTGCTGTATTGCTTGTCACAGTTTAAATAATATAAAAGTGTTTGTTGGCCTTTAATTGATGCTATAAGATATGTAAGATATGACAGCAATACAGAATACAGAGGCCGTGTTTGAGCCTAGTAGAAGAGATGGACAGTGATGGGATTTGTTTAGAAGTGCAAATATATGTGCTACACAAAATTCATTACAATTTAAACCAGCTAGTCTTCAAAAGCTTCTCATACAGCTAGCTTTAAGTCATAATTCACAGATTTCACCTACAGAGCTGATTCAACAGCTCCAATTCAAGGTGCATGTCTTTCCTACTTGTATTGCTCACCTACACATCCTGTACTTTGTAGACCTGCCATCACCAACCTGAAATTTCCAGAAGCAATATGGATAAAGGTTAAGTGTTTTGAAGTTGAAGTTCTTTTTGAATCAAATATTTTGTGAGTATAAAAAAATTAAAATAGAAACATATAGCAGTGGCCTTGTCAGAATATTGAAACAGTCTGATAAAGTAGTACTTGGGGGAAAAAAGGTTCCAGTGAATGCAGATGTAAAAGAGCATTATCTGAAAAAAAACCAAAACAAACTCAAACCCAAAAAACCCCACATAAAACCCCAAACAAACCCCCACAATTTTAATAATGAATATAAATCTCCTGCACTTGCAATGTGTTTCCATACTGGTATACAAAAACCCAAACATCAGTAACTTTGTCTTTTTCTTCTGAATCACAGGAATGTGAGGATCACAGTACATTTTGCTGTAATGAAGCAAAAAGACATTCAGATTCTAATATTTTATGTATATTTTTTCTGTAATGGGGTAGAGAGAATGCAGTAATTGAATCTTTCTATGTTCAGAATTCTTAAAACTGTAAGGAAGATGAACAATTCATTTTAGAAAAAAAAATTTAAACTTAAAGTTTTTTACTTGAAAAAAACTTAATGTGTTTAATATTAAAAATATTATAAAAACTTTAATTTTAACTTATATAATCTGTAGTTCTTAAATTATTTTTCATTAGATTTTGATAAAGTGATCAAATACATTGCCCAGATGAGCTTATAAAATTGTTTTTAACTCAACAACCCCTGTGGCCTAGAAAACAGAAAAATTCTTACTATGTTTAAAGCCTATTTTTCTCAGCCTCAATGGTAAAGTGTCAAAGTAAGCAATCACCTAATGGTGATGAATAAAAGAGATGTTGTCAGACATTTTTTGGTACCATCTAGTGACAGATGAGGGGAAATAAGCACAAAGTGAAATTCAGTAACTTCAATCTAAGTATAAGAAAAAAAACCCATTTAATAGTGACAGTGATCAAAGGCTGGAGGAGGTTGCCCAGAAAGTTTTGGAGTACCCATCCTTGCAGATATTTTAAATCCAACTGAAAAAAAGTTCTGGGCAACCTGTTCTAGTTGGCTCTGCTTTGAGCAGGCATGCTTAGATGATTCCAGTGACTCCTTCCAAACTCAGCTACTTGTCATTCTTTGAATAAAAAGGCAATAAAGCTGTTAAAGTGTTAATCCAGATATTTACATGAAACAAACAAACAAAACCCCAAAGCAACAAATTACAATCAGAACATGTTCTACTGCTAGAAAGAGTTTCCTGACACAAATGATCAGACTAAACACTGTTTCACTGGAGCACTTTTCATTGAACCAGAGCAGAAACAAATACAGTCCAAATTTTTCATTTCTATGCCTGTGATTTGGAAGAATGAAGACAGTACTGACTGTGGCACAAAGAGAGAGAGAGAGGGAGAATTACAACACTTTTGACCAGCCAACACTTTTGTCTGTGCCTTAGTGATGGCAAATCTTTTATTCCAGCCTCCCACTCCTGCTGCTGCCAGGCTGAGTTTCTGGCAGTCCCTAGAAACAGAACCCTCAAGGTATTCATTGCTCTTTTTGGTCTTGTTTACTAATAAAACATTCAATTTCTGAAAGTGTCTTTTTCTTTCTTTATTTTTTTTTTTAAATAGGTTCAGAATTTAGGATTAAAATGCACTAGGAGAGCATTTCTTAGTGCTAGTACTGGATATGCTAGTAAAAACAAAGTTGTTTTTTATGTAGATGACATGGAAAAATATTTGCAAAAATCAAAGCACACCAATTGAGAAAACAAACTGCAAAGCACATCTTTTTCTTTACCTTGTATTAACATAAAGGACCATTTTCCTTAGTAGCTGCAATACTGAGGGGCAATGCTCCTTTGCTGTATTTCAAGTCAATAATTCTGACAATGGTTTCAACAAACCAAGTTAGTATCAAGAATGAATGATTCTTAATAATTTTAAAGAATACTCTTGATGTTGTCTGCAATTTAGATCTCCCACTGCATTAGGCTAAGCTCCAACCCCCTTCCATCAGGTAGTTTTAAAATTAAAAACCACTTTAATAAAATTAGAAGACTCACATTACTTTAATATCTAACCCTAGTACATATTGAGAATAATGCAGACCATCTTTAATGCTCTTTATGTAATTAGCTTTTCCATAATTATGAACTTGGAAGAAAGTATCCATTTGAAGAATATCAGTGGGATTCCAAAGGAAAACAGAAAGGCTTGTTAAGTTTCTTTCATACCAAAGTGTCTTTTTGTTCACAAAAGTTTGCTTTCTTAAAAGTTCCCAAACATCCCTCCCTCCACAATATACAAAATATTTAATACTTTAATTGCTTTAATTCTTGAGTAGTTTTTCTCACACAATCATGCTGAATTGTGCCTTCATGGGAGCTGAGATCTGGCAGTTATCCAATGGCTACTTAGCAGAAAAGAGACAAGATTTATGAAAAACTATTGCTTAGAGTACAATGTTCATTCTTGTGAAATGTCAGTGAGTTAACTGGCTTATATAAGAAAAGTTAAATTCTTATTGCCAGTCATAGCATGTATTCAGTTATAGCTACAGCCATGCATTGACATCCATCATCATTCACTTTCTGGTCAGGCATATATGCATTTACTTTTGTTTAGGGATCTTACTTCCCACACTGTTTGTCAGTTACTGTAGAAAAGTCTAAAAAAAAAAAAATGCTGAGGCATCATGAATTTTTGGTAGTTCAGATACAGTCTAATTACTTTTCAGAAACTTATGATACCAACTTGTTGCAAACATAGCTATACAGGGTACAGAGTCTTCTCAAGACCCTCCCGTTTCAGGATTTTCTTTTTCATGAAGTACTCAAAAAAAAATCTAGGACTCAAGACATAGAGACATAGAGCAGCTTTGTGAATTATTTTTTAACTGCTAGCTCTGAAAAGAATTCACATTTCTCTGGACAAAATAATTAATATTTATGACTGTAGAAGCATAGTCACTTTCTTGAGTTTGCATGCCAGAGTAGGCAAAGATGAGTAATTCTACTGAAATGCATATGATTAAAATGCAGATAGGCTAAATGTACCTCTTCATCTTTGCAGGTTGCAATGTGTTTTGTAAACCAGAAGATTCAATAATAACTTTGCCTACATCTCCCCACAGGAGACCTCCACAGAGGCTGAATTGTCTTTTAGAAGAAAGAAAGGATCATTTTACTTTCTTGACTTGAAAACAGGATAAGCATTATCTCCAGGGCAGATTCAAAGCCCATAAATATGGTTCCCCAGGCTGTGAGAAAGACTAGACTGAAACTACAGTACTGTCAGGGTACATACTCTGCTCTAGGTAGTTTGGGGCACTTTAGTCTCTGTGCTGCATACAATAGATCTCACTCTGAGGCACCTAACTATTCACAGGATATATATTTTACTTAAGGTACAAAGACATAAAATTTAGGAGTTGCAGCATCAGCTCAGAATTCCCCTTCCAAACCACAAGGAAATGAATCTTTGCTTTCAAAGTCCCTGGTTTGATGTGGCCTGTTTTGAATCAAACTCAGCATTTTCTACCTTGGGGAAAATATCCCAGTCACAAAGTTACTGAGCTCTCTCTCTTCTCTTTGGTGTTCCCTTCCTCACCTGAAAGGGAGATGTGTATTTTCATGTTGGCCAGGTAAATGATTAAACTTCTGGGTGGCACAGCTTTTTCTACCTTTCTGATCCAATGCACGTGTTTGGGATACATACATTAACTGACATAATTTCTCATCATTCCTTGCTCCCAAAATTGCTATTGGAATATGTTCCTCCAAAAATAAATCCAAATAAATTTACAGACAAAAGAAATTTACATATCGAAATAAATATATAGCCTAAAAATGTAACCCTGGATCAATAAGTGACTTTTTTCTTAATTTATGAGTTTTGCTGACTGGAGTTACTTTGCATGTTATCAGCTGTCAGTATTAGGAAGAAAGTTATTACCAGCTCTGATTTGGGGACCTAGACTACTACTTCTTACTGGGCTTTGCACAGTGCTTTGCTAACAGCTTTATCATCTAACTCAGAGACCTTGGAAAAAAAACTGCAGAGATTTTGCTGTTCAGGAAAAAAAAGATGCTCCTCTCAGTCTTTAGAAGTGCAAGCAGAACTGGCCCTGACAAAAGCAGATGAGCTACAGCTGAGGAAGGGATAAGGGGAAACACAGTGAGCAGGTTCTACCTGCGGTACTGACTGAGCACAGGTATTGCAGAGAGGCTTTATTCTTTCAATATTTTCTGAAGTTTCACCTAAGATATTTTTAACAGTATTTTTCAGCAAAATGAGCAAATCAAAAACAGAAAGCAAGACTATGTGTTATCACTAGTGAGTAGAAACCCTCTGTGTCCATTTGTCCTTCTTTTTCAAATAGAGTCAAGTTCTATCTGGAATAAGTAATTTTATCAACTCTCATTAAAACTGTGTGCAGACTGTTACTTGGGAATACAACAATGTGGAACAGCAATAGCTGACTAGACTAGGGAATATGAATTGTTACTGTGCTCTTTAAACACACACTTTTAACACTGATCCCAAATCCAGCTATTCTGCAGGCTCCTTTGGCATACCAGTTACCCATGCATTCCAATACTCTGCCTTTGAGGTCTGCTAAGAGATTTCAAACTATCAATAGAAATGAAGATTTGCTCTCCAGGATTTCTTGTGGGAAAACATGACCAGAGAAATGTGCAATGAACACTTTTACAGAGGCTGCATTCAATTTAGTCTTAATGACTAGGAACCACCAACAACATATATCACCAATGGAGAAATGAAACAGCTGACAGCCACGTGTATACATTGTCAATTGGGAAATACAGGAAAATGCTAAAGAAAGCTAAACATATTCATGGAAGTTCTAAGGCCAATATTAAAGCTAATAAGTAGTACATGACACTGGAAAAAATATTCTAACACAGATATGTGACTTGAATTTGACACAGATGGTGAATTCACTAATCAGTCATAATACAGCATGACAAAACAGTATAAGGATATTTCTGTATTTGGAGCAAAGCCAGGTGAAATATCTCACTGTAAGTGAAAAGAAAACAGTTTATATCACATCAGTAACCAAAATTACTTCAAATTACATCTGATTAATATTTTAAAAGCAGTTCAGATCCTACTTTTAAAAGATAAAAAAACTTGGGGTTTGAATTTCACTATGTTCCAAAGTGAAAGATTGCAGTAGACAAGTCAGAATATACATGCAGCTAATCCAAATAACTTGCAGGAAAGAACACTGAAATTATGAATCAAAGAACAGTCTGATTGACTGGTGTTAATACTTCAATGAATGGCAGACTACAGCGTAAGGCCTGGGGAATTTGGACCAGCTGATGTTCTCCCCAACATTTTTGAAATTAAAATTGGTGGACCAAGGTAAGTGTAGGTCTGTTAGTTCCAGATCAATTTCATTAAAATAAAAAAAAAGAAAAACAATGCACATCCCATCAAAAAACCCAAAGTAAAACCAAACAAACCCCAGAAAAATGTATATGTGATATGATCTACAAATCCTTCACAGATGGCAGTGAAATAATTGCAAATTTAGCACAGCTTATATACATATATATATATATGTCCTCTCAGACAAGAATGATGCATACATGTATTCTAATATCCACTCATGTTTATGTGTGCATGTATGAACATTTACAAGGGTGTATATATTCATATGCATAATTATCACTCAATGCAAAGAAAATTACTCATAAAATTAGGTTTCCCTGTAATAAAGCACTCCAGTTTTAGAGGTATTTATTAACCAACCTACCTTTCATTTCAGCCTTGCATAGCATAATATTAAAAAGTTTACATTAAATCATTCTTTTGTCATCTTAAAATATCTGAATCATCTTTTCAAACTAAGCAATAAGATATTAAAATTTCTTATGCTGGTATCTCAATGAGGAAACTGGTTTAGCTGTCTATTGAGAGTCAGGAAAAAAATTCCTATGTGATAATAATATGGAGCTTTTATTTTTTCTTAGGGGAGAAAGGTGTCTTGGGCCTCTGCTTCCTTCTTTTTCCTATTTTCTTTCATAAAAAAAAAATAAAGTGCAAACATAAAAAATCTATATTTTCAACATTTGCTGCTAGAAAAACAAAACTTTAAGAGCTTTGTAGATGCCAGACATTATTTACTTGCTAGAGAGTTAATACTGCAGTGGTTTTGGGAATTCCTTACTCAGGACTAAGTGAAGTAGGAAGAGGCAATAAAGGTTGTGCATTCAAGTGAAAACCTTCTTTATTATAACAAAGCACCCAGAACCTAGAGTTTGGCTAGAACTACAGGGAATGCAGATAACAAAGTGTGCAGAAATCATCACAAAATAAGGAGAAAGAGCATCAACTCTAGAGAAATAAATGTATGCTGACTACCCAGCAGTAGTTCTCTGCAGCAAACACTGTGCAGCGGGAAGGTTCTAATTCCATCTCCTTAGGATTCCTCTAAATCCTAAATTAGATCTATATCCTCATTCAGACAAATGTTGAGCTTCCTTGTTTCTCACCCTCACTGTATGCCTTCCTGTAGTTTCATTCAAGTACATACCAAATTTCTCTTTCATTTAAAACAAGTTTGAACAAAAAAGCTTTGGGGGGAAAAGTGCAGTCTAAGTAACTTATGTAGAGATCAACTAAGTGATTTTGCCATGATATACTTTCTCTCAGAGAAAGTTTTGGGTTCAGTTCATTTTTTTGTTTTTTTAAAGTGAATATTTAGAAAACATAAAGCATTGTTTCATATCTAGAATCTGTGAATTATATGAGGACAAATGTATTAATATGACATAAACCTGCAAAAACCTGCTATTTTATTCCTGGAGATCTCATGCAGAATACTGTAAATTGTTTCACAATGAACAAATGGTGAAGCATATTGCATAATGGATCAGCTTGCCTCAAAAGGAAATTGAAACTTTTTTAAATAGAATTGAGAAACTGATCTGTGAAGGACCTTTATGAGAATATACTTACATAACAGCAGGACAGATAATCTTTTCAATTTTCCCTTTACCACCAACAGCTATTTATAAAAGCAGAAAGGCTTTTCATACTGTGTACATGATGTTTATTTTCAATTTTTCCCCCTATTTTTAGATAAAATGTAGATACAAGTTGTATAATATTTCATAAAATAATTGGCAAAACAAGTCTACTGAACACTATATAAAGCTGTGGCATGGTGTAACTGCCCCCCCCAGCCACACCTCAATATTCTGACCAAGAAGTTTGTGGGGAAAAAAAGTAAGGCATCATGGAGTGACAGAGTTCCAAGTATGTTCTCAGTTTAACACATTGAACATTAATCTCACATGGCACATCTTTCACAACTTCATATTACTCTTAAAATAGAAAACAAGTCCAGTTCTTCAACTCATTCAACACTGAAGAACAGCATTTAAAGATTAATCTGTATAGCCTTGTAGTCTTTGTAGACTTGTGCAAGTCTTGCTAAAAATATTTTTTTCCTTTTTTGAAAGCACAGAAATTATTGCCTATGTATATAAAAGAGAATGAAAGGCATTAAAAATGAATTTACAATATTTTATTCTTCACACAAAAAAAAGCAAAAAAACTTTTTCTTCCCCCTTTTTGTTTTTGTTTGTTTGATGCTTTGTGTGTTTGTTTGTATTTTTGTTTAGTTTTGTTTTGTTCTTTTGCAGAGGTGTAGGGGAAAGGTAGGTAGAACAAAGATGGAGTGATAAAACATCACAGATAGATAAAAAATGAGAAATTCAGTAAATGATCCACACTTTGGGACAATTTTTTTATTGTATTGGGTGTGGACAAAATACTAAGAGGTGGTCATGCAATAACAAATATAAATTGTCAAAGGAAGTCTCATTGTCTTTAAGTAAATGGTCAAGATCTACAAGGACATACATATCTTCACTGGCAGCTTAGGAACATTTTCCAGTACTGTTTACTAGAAAAGGGAATATGCACTTTCAATAGAGAGAATGTGAAAGGACTCATAAAACCTCTACACTTTGTCAAGGCAGTTTTTAACTTTTTTTAAAAAGAATATAAATAAATGTTCAAAAAATTAGTAGTGGAATTGTAGACTATTAATTTGTCAGTCTGTTTATTGATTAAAGTGAAAAATCAGCCCAATTAAGCACTGCAATATTTATGTTAAGTAATGTAATATTTTATTCACTGCAGATTGTGCTCAACCCCTCTATCCACTAATTATCCTCTTTTTACTTTTCAATAAGTATAGTATTTTTTAATAATGCAAACTTAACCTCAATTGTTTCTCTGTAAGGCCAAAAGTTATACCTTTCAACTAGACACTACTTAATCATGTCATTGATTTTAGGCTCACCTCATAGAGAAATCTTAGATACTCTGGGGCTTGCAGTGAGTGTTAAACTGGGACTGTCTCAATTTAGGGAAATCAAGGTTGATATTTTAAAAGTACCACCCTCTTCATATAGCTTTTCTGGTTTTCAGAAGATTCTTTATAGCCTCCAGAAAGTCCACAAACCTGATGGATCTGAAACCATTCAAGTGCACAGGAAAAACTTAACTAACATCATTGAGCTCAAACCATTCTCTGGATAACAACAGTATGATCTTTTCACCAAGTATTGCTTCCAAATTCAGCAACATGAAAAAAAATTATATTAATTAAAACTATTATACAAGCATATAACTATGACAGTAAAATTATTTTTCTTTAAAAAAATCTTAGAGGGAAATAAAGGTTTTTTGATAGTGTCTCTAACCAGTGCTTTCACTTCACTGAGTTTCAATATGCTACCTTTGCTAACAGGCAGCTAGATCTTTTCCCTGTTATAGCAAATCAATAGAAAATGTATCATTGATTTCAGGTAGAAGTGAGAAATAGCAGGGAGTCAAGTCATAAAAGGGCAAAAAAGAGATTTAAACACATTTGTTTTATTGATTACTTTTACCTGTATCTTCAAACCCATAAACAACTTGATTATAAAAGAAGGGGCATTCATCTTCTCCTTGTGTTGGACAGAAAAACAAAGAGGGTGTGAAAAAAACTGCATGAGGCAGTTACAGAAAGGAAAGTGAGGTGAAATGTGGACAGAACTCTCAGGTGCAGTTGAGAAATGACTACCAGTAAGTTAATGAAACAACCCCTGAGAAGATATATTTTCTTTATCAGCATTGCCTAACAAACATCTCTTCTGCATGATGAATTACTGATAATAAAGTATTTCAGTGGTTTAAGTAATCTAAACATTAAGCAACATAACCAACTTCCCTACATACTAGGATCAGTAGAATGAAATGGTTGAAGTGACACATTTTTGCAGAGTAGAGTGAGGAAGTGTGTACACCTAATTTCAAGGCTTTGCCATAAAATATAGAATTCTGTGTCACGAAATGACCTGCTAAACTAAGTGGACAAGAATCTTGCTCTGGTTTTGCTTTAGAAAGGTAAGACAGGGCATCAAATATACCCTTAATGGCCAAAGTTGGGGTTGAGAACCTTACAGTTCATAAGCACTAGCTGTTGTGGTGCTAAATCACCTGTTCTAAGCACAGCCAGAGTTGTACAGCTGTGTCTGCTTATGTCTGAGCTGAGTCTGTCTGAACAAATGACACTAGACAGTGTGAGAATGCAGGAGAGATTTTAAACCCACAATGTGCCAAAGGGATATCTAGTCTTTCCCTGTGCTCCATAAATGACACACAGCAAAACCTTAAGCACAGAACTTCCAAAATACATGCACAGGAAGACACTCTGAGTAATCCCCCTCTGGACTGTTCTCCTCAACAGCTGGGACAACAGGCAGTACTGCTTCACTTGTTTCTACATTCTCAACTGCTGCACCCCATGTAACCTTGCTTCCAGTGTGCCATGATGTGGAGAATGATAGGGCAGGGACCAGAAAAGCTGAAGTGACTTATTCCACTTGGCATGGCTGAGGGAATAAATAGGTATAAGGGAGGTTTATGTTCCCATAGATTCTGAGGCTATCTGAAGGCAGCTCACTCCAGCACTAACCTGAGCAGTGACAAGTCTTCAGATTTACAGCACCCAATGATAATTCTCCAGACACTGCTGTAGCTGCTAGAAATTCCCAAAGCACAGCCACACATTGCCTATATACCTTCCTTTTCTGAGAAAATCAGAGGGACAGCTGACACAAAACAACATCACAAAATCACTAACCTGGCCCTAAGCCCAAACACACCTAATTATCATTTTGGCAGTGCTTCCAGTCATTGTGTTCTTGTGTTACTTCACATGACTTCTGCATAAAAGAAAAGTTTCATCAGTCTGCCTTGATGCAACACATTGCTAGTCCCCTATCTGAGCAGCTCTAAGAGTGCCAGCACAGAAATATACTCAGTGTCATATGTCAAACAAAAGAATGAAGCCTGTTGCTGTGCACACAGGATATGCACAGAGGCACCTATGGAGCATGATGAGCATAATTTTGTGACATAGCTGAACAATGAGGCAATTACAGCAGCCATCCTGCATTTCACAATCACCACTTCAGAAAACATTTTGTATACACAGTCATGCTGTTTGGGAAAGAACTTACTCTCAGAAGAGATAAGACCTGATTGATTGAATTCTCCACTGAGAGTATTTTAACCAAGCATGCTTTATTACAGCTTACTGCACTTTAGTTCGTGTTTATGAACATGCAATGCTGAACACGCCTTGACAGACAATGATGATGTCTCTGCCTGACATGACTGTTATGATACTGTGACTTTATTAGCACATAAATATTCCATTAAATTTTTTGGATCATATTCAATTCTGAAGCAACTCAAATGGTTCCACTAAGCAAAGAGACAAAATAGAGAGTTTTGCAGTCTAGTGTGATGTTAGTACGAAATTAAGTAAAGAAATCTTGAAAATGGGTTGTTTTCTAGTGCTGAAATCTGTCTATTTGTAAAATGTAACTTCAATTTAAACTTATCAAATTCACTTGCGCTTAATTACATTTAAATCCACTTAATATTCTGTAATAAATGTTATACTTGTAATGGATAGGCTCAGCACATTAAAACAATAATTTTTTTTTATTAGTGAGATGAGGCCAATTTAAAAGAAAATTAATCTGTGGATGGAATAAGAATTGAATTCCAATAGTCTAATAGCCCAGACACAATACACTCTTACCAAGGGCACCTCCATCAGTATGCAGCATATTACTCTACAGTACAAAGTACACTGACTTGGAGAGTCTTGTATTCTATTTATACGGTCCCCAAACACTTGTTTTGGCTTTCTACAGAATAATAACTGTCCACATCAATTGATACTTAAACATTAAAAAAACAGAAGACAAACCCAAAATCCCAAACTTGAGAAGTTCATTTTGGAAACAATGGTTTTCAATTTCAGAAAGTTCCACTAGAAAATGACAGTCAGCTCTGGGCTTCCACATAATTTATGTCCACACTTTCAAGTAAAGCTTGGGTTTTCTATTGTATTTCCAGCACAATGGACCTGAAGTTGCAATTATGCAGAAATTAATACTTCCTTTTTATTTTTTTTCCCCCTGGCAAATTTCTAGACTCTCTAGAAAAATGCTAAAATAATTCAACTCATCATTCTTGGTAATTCATTAATTCTCTCAGTAAAGAGAGACTGCAAAGTTAAATAAATATTCCACATACAGGAATCTGCATTTTTACTACCTAGCTCTTCTCTGGAGCTAGCATTCAGGTATTCCACCTGTTCTTAGAGTTAGTACTGTATATAAAATTATACATTATAAATATTACTTAAATGTTACAGCTGCATAATCAAACAGAATCAAGGCTACCATATTCATATAATTCAGTTTCTTACAACTATTATAATTATCTATTAAAAATTGAGACTCCATTAAATAGCCAAGTAGACATCTCCTTAATACGGATTTCTTTTCTGTATTTTCAGCACCACCTTTCCTCTCCTGAAACTCTCTGTCTCACTCACTGTGGCCTCTTGCTTATCTTCAGCCCTGTCTTTGAACTAAGTCATATTCACCAAGTCTCCCAGAAGACACTTTTCCTACTGATGAATTCTAACCCAAAGCCCTTAGCTGGATTTTGGTTAAGGATTTTATTCTCAAAAGAAAATATTACTTTCATTCAGAGCAAATTGGAAGCACAGTATGACTGCTTGTATGAAAGAGACTATATGGCCCATTTTTATCTTAAATCCACAATTTAAGTGAACTCCTCCAAAACACTGGAAAATGTTGAGACATATATTTTTTCATCTTATGTCTTTAAATGCACATTTCTTCTAAGAAGCTTAAACCTAATGGTCAGGTTTAAGTTTTTGGGGTGGAAGGGAAGGTACCTATATACTTTACATGTGAAACTCATCCTCCACAAATTAACATACAAACACAAATATGTATTAAGTTAAAACAAGCATGATTCTTGTTTCTTAGTGATTAACATAATCAAGGGAGAAGTTGTACAGCAGTCATTTCTGAGCCTGTCATTTAAATTAGTTAAAACTAACCATGATTTTCTTGTTTCAAATGCTAATTTATTTAATGGTAAACATTACATTATTGCTCGTTATATGCATATAAAATACTAACTAATTCCATCCTAATCATTCTCTTTTCCATTACTTTTCTCTTTCAATCTTACTCATAGGTAAAGCTACCACATAGCTCACATAATGCAATTTGTCTACTCACCATAAATATAAATTTTATATTATGCATCTTAATTCTTATACAAATACAAAGGAGAGGAAATTAGGACTCATTTTGAGTTCTCTCCTCTTATATATAGCCAGCAATAGAGCTTAGTTAATAAAACATTACTACTATTAGGGCATTGGACAACCACAAATTATCCCAAACTGATTTAATTCAAGCTCTGTCGAGTCACATAATCACAGTTCTCCAAGTAACATCCCAATATCGTTTTGATGTGCTTCTTTGGCAGTATGTACTTGGTCATTTAAAATGGGGTTGCTATAAATGTTTCCATTACAGCCAATACATGAGGATTAGGAAGATAATCAAATTACAGAGAACAATGTCCTACATGTTCATCACTGGGGTTTCTGCCACTTTTCTGACTTTGTTTTTTCTTTGTTCTTACAAGAGACACATTTCTGTCTATGCCAGAACAACTGCACTATATTAGAGAGAATAAGTTACTTGGATAGCAGATACAGAGCTAGAATACGTTTCTCCAGAATTCACTTTTAACCAGATCTCTTATAGTAGTTTATCACCAGTTCTTTTCCTTGTTTGATGTGTTTATACTATGTTTAATTAGTAACTGTGTTACATTTTGTTAGTGCTGATATATTATAGACCACTTTTATTACTGAAGAACATTCCTGAAAAAAATCAATTAAATAATCACAAGCTTTAGTTACATGTCAAACACCTCCTTATAAGAGGTAAAGAGTCCTCTTATTTTCATCACTTTTACTCACAATCCATGTGGGTATTTTGAGGTCTCTTTCTGAACTGTGGTATTTTTGCTATAGGAAAAGGCAGAGGGATTTCTGCAAAGTCATAGATCATGTCTGCACGAAAAAGTGAGAGTAGGTTACTGTGTCTCTCTCCTGCAGAGGTGAGAGAGGCATTCTAACCAGATCCCATGAGCTGGGAGGTTTTTTGGTTTAGGGCCAAGATTAGTGAAGCTCCTTGCAGTCCCTCTGCACGGCTTCTCAGCCGATGGGAGTCACCTCTCCCTTACCACGGGCACCACTCATACTGCCAGCAGCAACCAGGAGCATATCATGTCACTGGATACTGCTGGCAACCACGGAAAAAGCAGCCTTGAAGCCCTGGGTTTCTCAGCCTGCTCAAGGACAAGAAATTATAACAATGACTGAGCACCTGCTGGGTGCGTGACAGACGTAATATTCTGCAAAAAGCATGTTTTCAAAGAGGTGTTGCCTTTTGAGACCAATGAGTCTTTTCTATTCTGTTTTGCATGTACTACTCTATATATAGTGTAGTTTGTCTCTAAATAAAGCTCTCTTTTGCTTCTCCATTACACGAAGAACTGTGTTGCATTGTCCTTTTAGCCACTCTCCTATAGCCTCAAATGCAACAATATCGAGAGCATCTGCAGAGCCCTGGGGTGGAAAGATGTGGGCCTAGGTGTTGCTGTTCTCCTTAAACTCCTCAGTGAGGCAGGAAGGGCTTAAAGAGATGGACTAAGCCCTCTGGTCAGCACCCAACTATGTGGTCATACTGCAAGCAGAGCTCTGGCTTTTGTGACTAAGGGACCATCTTTGCAGAAGAAGTGCAATGGAGCAGGCTGGATCTAAAGGAATGACACAGCCAAGAAGGGTGTTTTAACCTCATCCCAGGGTACATCAAACACAGCTCAATCAGACAGTCAGAAGAGGTGGTTATGACTCTCTATTCAACTTTGGTGCAGCCTCATCTGGAGTACTGTGCATAGTTCTGGGTCCCAAAATTTAAGAAGGACACTCAGGTCCTTGGATGTGTCCAGAGTAGAACAGCAAAGCTGCTGAAAGGGCTGAAGACCTTTCTCATGAAGGGCAGCTCCAGGCTTGCCTAGCTGGGGGAGAAAGAAGCTTCTTGAGGAGAGAAAGTGGAGAGGGAGGTGCTCATCTCTTCTCCCTGGGATCCAGTGATAGTGACAGGCAACAACAGGATGTGCAGGAATGGTCAAAGTTACCAGTTCAGATAGCTGGAGAAAGCCTCACAGTCACAGTCCTTGATACTCATGGATGGCTTTTAACAACCATAATATCTGCTAGAAGGACAATATGACTGGGTGGAAGCAATCCAGGAAACTTTTGGAATGTACATAAGACAAATTATTGATGCAGGAAACCAATGAACTGAATGGGGGCAATGTTTTGCTGGGCCTGTTAACCACCAACAAGGAAAGCTTGATTCAAGTGATCAAGCTAAAAGGGCAACCTTGGCTGTGCCAAGCATGAGACCATGGAATTTAGGTTCCTGAGAGGAATGAGCAAGACAAAAAAGCAGAATTACAAACCTGAACACCAAAAGAGAAGCTTGTAGCCCCTTCAAGGGCCTGTTTGCTAGAATCTTTGGAGAAACAGTCCCAGAAAGCAAAAAGGTCCAGAAGAGCTTGCTAATCTTCAACGACAACCTTATCTGAATACAAATCCCATTAATTTTGATGTGTAGAAGAGCAAAATAATAGGTCACATTTATGTGACACTTGTAAGACTACACCTAGACAGATGCATCCAATTTTCTACTCCTCAGAACTGGAAGGACAGGGGTGGACTGGCTCAGCAGCCAGGTGTCCCTGGCCACCAACATGGACAGAGAATTGGATTACATGACACTCCAGGAGAGACTTCAGTGCAGGGAAAGGAAGGCCCAGGAGGACCTTATGTTTACAGCTACCTGATCACAGGATTCAGAGGTGATGCCACCCGACTCTTCTTCAAGATGTGAGGAGACAGCTCAAGAGGCCATGGACAGAAGTTGAAACACACCAAGTTTTTATTAGATACCAAGTATTAAAATTCCTGTGAGGACATTTAAAGTCTGGCCCAGATTGCCTGAAGACCTTGTGGTATCTCTTGTCCTTGTAATTGGTCAAGACTCTACTAGTTGTTACTCTGAGCCATCAGGTCTAATGAAACCAGCTCTGAGAAGGTAGATGAATGAACTGACCTCTGGAGAAGCCTGCCAACCCAAGTTATGTTTGTATTTTTCAATGTCTTTACAAATACATGCCTTGAAAAGAGCACGGGAGTGAAAGATGAAGGATTGTTTATGTTATAAAGTTACTCAGAGAAATAAAGTCAAGGCTCAGCTGTGATGACCTGTGGAGGTACCTTATGAGTGGTTTGCCAATAAAATAACTCATGGAATTTAATACAAATAAAAATAAATTATTTCATATTGTGGAAGAAAAAGAATTCTAACAATATTTAGGACAAAAGGGTTGGTATGATCATTACCAGTTAAAGACACTGGGCTTAAAA
The DNA here is from genome assembly GCF_029582105.1 of Oenanthe melanoleuca. Taxonomy (NCBI): domain Eukaryota; kingdom Metazoa; phylum Chordata; class Aves; order Passeriformes; family Muscicapidae; genus Oenanthe; species Oenanthe melanoleuca. The sequence goes on along the minus strand of NC_079333.1, from coordinate 71,479,746 downwards.
TAGCTATTCCCACCAAAAGACCAAACCAATAAATAAACAAACTGGCTTAGATATGGTGGATTGAAATAGACTATTCATCTTTACAAAATTAAGAAACAAGAACATCAAATAAGGTCAACTGAAGCCAGTTTCATACTAAGCAAAAGGGGTACTTGGTGGAATGAGGCACAGAAATGTAAAACTAATTGCTATATAGTGCTGTCAATGCTACATGGGCTTAGCAGGAAAACATGACCAGTTAACAACATCTAATGGTTACTGAATATGTAAAAATGACCCTGCCACTGAATGTATTAAGGAAATGCTCTTCTTTAGGCATTTGTTTTAGGTTATATTGGAGCTGGGGACATGATATTTCACAGATCTTCTAGTCTGACCCAGGATAGCCATACTGAGTTTTCTGGTACAGTTTATCTGCATGTCATAATCACAGAACCATAGAATGGTTTGGGTTGGAAAGGACCTTAAATATCATTTAGTTCCAACTCCCCTGTCACGTGCAGGAACACCTTACACCAGACCAGGTTGCTCAGGGCCCCATTCATCTTGGCCTTGAAGACCTCCAGAGAGGGGCATCCACAGGTTCTTTGAGAAACCTGTTTCAGTGCCTCACCAACCATACAGTAAAGACTTTCTTCCTAATATCCATCCTAATCCTACCTCTTTCTGTTTAAGTCAATCCCAGCTTGTTCTTGCAAAAGGTCCATCTCCAGGTCCCTCTCCAGATTTCGTGTAAGTCCCCTTTAGGTACTGGAGAGCTTAAATCTCCTCTACGGTGGGCTTGAACCATATGCCACAAGTGAGCCTATCAAATAATATATATGAAATGAGAGCACATCAGTCAGAAGCAATTACTGTATTTACTTTTCTTTTTATATTGAAACATAGAGAATAAGAAGGGGAACTTTCAGATATGTATTTTGTGCTGGATCACCAAGGGATGTTTACAAAATCACTGTAATTTAAAATAAAGCACTGTGGTACTCTGGTTCGATTTACTACAAAAATCCTACTTATTTTACAACTAAAAATTCCCCATGCTTTTACCTTGGAAAGGAGTAATTTCCCTCTAATACATGCAAGGATAAATAAGAGCTGACAGATGGTATAATATACAATAAAAGTTCCTATTAGGTCCATAATACATATTACACAAACACAGTCCTTATGCTCATATATTCCCAATGGCCTTGGTCTGGGTCCTAGTGAAATCAGCAAGACAATTTCCATTAAATCTGCTATATAGGATAAGAAATTTAACTGTTTTCCAGCAGTTTCATTTTTTTTAATAAAAAATGAACAAAAATTTATTGCTTGTATAGACTACTGAGATGCATTGATTTTAATAATTTATGATCCCTCTGTGTTTATGTACAGCAGCCTGAAACCACACGATTTAGCTAACTATAAACATAGTTAAGACAGCAAGAATATATAAAAGAAATGTAGTAGTATCAAAAGAAAATTGTGTTTTCCTTTTAGTTTGACTCTTTGGGCATGCATTCACTCCATGATGCCCAGAGGAAACTCAAAGCCGTGGATCAATAAAAGAACAAAGAAATTAGGTAAAGTCAACCATGACAAAAATAATAAAGAAGACCAAAAAAGGTATAGTTTTAGTTTTTGATAAATGTTCTAGCTCTAAGAAAATCAATTGCCAAGAGAATTTAACCTATCAGTACCACACATTCTATTCTTTTGGGGTTCTGTTGTAGTTAATTAACTGTAAACTAAATTTGATTACGCAATAAAAACTTGTAAGGTTTTATGCATGACAAAAAGAGACACGAAACTGTCCTTTCTCTTTCTATGTCAAAAGTAACCCTAGCCCCACTAGGACTTATTCTGGCTATAGCCCTAAAACACAATAAAAAATATTTCTATAAATACATTAGCAACAAAGGGAGGGCTAAGGATAATCCCCAGCCTTTGTTGAATATCGGGGGAAAACAGTGACAAAGGAGAAAAAGGCTGAGGTACTTAATGCCTTTTTTGCCTCAGTCTTTAATACTAAGACCAATTGCTCTCTGGATACCCAGCCCAATGACCTGGAAGAAGAAGATGAGAGCAGAATGAAGACTCCATAATCCAAGATAAAATTATCAGAGACCTGCTGCACCATTTAGGCACACACAGTTCTAAGGGTCTGAATGGGATTATAGAAAAATAGAATCTTTATGGTTTGAAGAGATTAAGCCCTACCATTGAACCTTTCATGAACTCAGACAGTGTGGGTTTATGAAAGGCAGGTGAATAACCTGGTCCCTTCTGTGACAGGATGATGCACTCCGTAGATGAGGAAAAGGCTGTGGATATTGTCTTTTTGGACTTTGGTAAAACATGTGACACATTTCCCACAGATTTCTCCTGAAGAAACTGGAGTGATGGTGAATAGAGTTACTACCAGCTGGCAAACAGTCACAAGTGGTGTTCCCCAGTGCTGAGCCCTGGGGACAGCCCTGTTAATTAGCTTTACCAATGATCTGGAAGAGGGGATTGAAAGCACCTTCAGTCAGTTTGTAGCCACCAATTTGATCTGGTAGAGGGCAGGAAGGCTCTGTAGAAGGTTCTGGACAGGCTGGATCTATGGGCTGAGGGCAATGGTATGAAGTTCAACAAGGTGAAGCACTGTGTCTTGCAGCCAGGTCACAACCACCCCATGCAGAATTACAGGCTGGCAGAGGAGTGGTTGAAAAGCTGCCCGGAGGAAGAGGATCTTTGGATCAGGAATACTGGTCAATGGACAATGAATAAGAAGCAGTGTGTGCCCAGGTGGCCAAAAAGGCCAATGGCATCCTATCAGCAATAGTGTGGACAACAGGAGCTGGTCAGTAAACATCCCCCTGTACTCGGCACTGGTGATGCTGTAGCTGAGGGAACTGGAGTTGTTTAGCCTGGAGAAACTGAGATCAATGTGGGATCTCATCACCTTCTACAACTGCCTGTCAGGACATTGTACTGATGTGGGAGTCAGTCCCTTCTCTCAGGTTAGCAACAGAACAAGAAGAAATCACCTCAAGATGGGTCAGAGGAGGCTTAGATTTGATATTAAAAATAATTTCTTAATGGAAGGGGAGGTGAAGCACTGGAACAGCCTGCTCAGGATGTGTTTGAGTTACTGTCTCTGGATGTATTTAAAAGATGTGTAGATGTGGCAGTTAGGGACATGGTCTGGTGGTGGACTTGGCAGTGAGGGTTAACAGTTGGACTGGGTGATCTTGACAGGGTAGGGTTAAAATGTTTCTGAAACGTGGGAATTGTATACAATAGATTCAGGGGGTGGAAAGAAAGGTTGGGTCTGGTAGGTCTGGGAAAGGGAACTAGGCCCTGGCAACGAATGTTGAGCTTTGTCTGCACCTGCATAATCATTATATGACAAATAATATGATTGTTAAATATAATGATTGTTTGGTAATGGATTATGATTATTATTTAATTATAACAAGAATAATCAGAAACTATGTAATTGTAACAAGAATCATGAGAAAGGATGTTTGGGGGACCTGATGAAAATTACAAGAATTCATGCTTGGATAAGATCAAGGTATACAACAGAATAATGTGAGTTTAATAATTAATATATAATATTATAACAAAAAGGGTATAAAACCATGTCCGTCTCAAATCCATGTTGGAGTCAGATTTGGGTTTGTACACCTGATTCCCAGAGCTCTTCAATAAAAGCACCAGCATATAATCATCCTGTGATTATGCGTTTCTACACTAACAACCTTAAAGGTCTTTTCTAACCTAAACAAATCTAGGATTCTATAACTGATAGCTGTGACAGAAAAAGAAAGATTTCTTTAGGAATTTTTTTTCCAAGAAAATTGCTTCTTTTTGAAAAATGAACATAGAAAAAATAAGGTAGCATATCCCAAAAAAGAAAAAAAAAAAATTATTGTTGCAAACAACTTTACAGTTTGGTTATACTATAATCATTCAGTTGATATGCTGAATAAATGAGGAATTACAATAAGTAGTCTTCACAAAGTCTTTGAATGAATGACAGGCACCATAAACACAGATTTCCCCTTTTATTTACCTCTTTCCTTAGTTTTTTGGTTTTTTTCCAAAAAGCAGGGGAAACATTAGGAAAATAAAAATTGTTTGATCTGAGAAGTTTCACAACATAAAACTTCTAACTCTGTCTCAGAACGCAGCTATTGTTTTTGTTGTAGTGTGCAGTTAGCTGTGGATATGAAAAACTTTAATGAAAAAATGTTCCCTTGTAGTCAAACAAAATGAACTCCCAAGGGCATTCCTTATGTGTCATCCAACATTGTGCTTTTTGATCTGATCAAATTGAATCTTTCATGCTCACTGAATACACAGGTGGTGTCTTATAAAGTTGCCTGCTCCTTGGACTTTCCATAGCCATTTCTAAAATTTATGTTTTCATGTTTTCAGTGCCCCCTGGGGCAAGCACAGCTACACCTACTTTAAATTATTTTTGAAACTTAAAGTATTTTTATCAGCATCTAACTCTTTTTATGTGTTGTAAACTTTTTTTTCACACATTTTTCAAACCACAATTTTTTTTTGCATCTTATAAACTAACAAGGAGAACTTGGGAGGCCAGTAGTTTTGCATGACACTCAATTCTAGCCCACTTCTCTGAGCATTAAGTGCAAGCTCATGTAATAGATAGAAGAGAAACTGAGTGGATGACAAAACCGTGACGCCAGAGAGAAGGGAATGTCTGAAAGGTGGGATTTGTCAAAAGTGGTGGTTGAGAGTACATTTTTCCTCTTTTTTTTTTAACCTCTAAACAAATAAGTGAATAATTACAAATACAGTAGCTATGAAGTAAGGGAGGGAGGAATATTTGTTACTTTTACAAATATTACTTGAAAGTACAGAAGATAAAACAGGAAAAGTCTACATACTACAGTAACCATAGATAAAGGAATACTGGACTTTGAAATTGCCAGAAATACAACTGTTAAAATTTTTTCAGAGGTCCTGCCAATGTTTTGGAAAGTGCTGTGATAGGCTTTCAGAGGGTGGAGGGTGAGGGGGCATAGGGAGGAGTGGTTTACATTTTACGCTAAGCTTGACAAATAATTCTACAAATATTGTGCGAAGAAAATAACACCAAACAAATTCAGACAGCTCTTTCTTATTTCCACTGCTTAGGCTTTTAGATTAAACTTTCAGGAGACTCTGTCTTTTTAGTTACTGCACTTCATTTAGAAAGCCCCAACTCAAGAACCACAGACCTCAAATACCTCTCAAAAATTAAGAAATTTAAAGGATTTAGCAATAGGATAATGATGGTTCTTGGATAATGAGCTAACATTGCTAAGAGAACTGAAGTGCAAGGGAAGGAAATTCCAGTAAAACAAAGATGGAGTATATGTCTTTGGATGAGTTATTTCACAATGTATTTCTACAGTTTTAACAACCAATAGTAACAGCATCCAAATGCATAGCTTTGCAGTTAAAAAAAAATTTATTTAAGAATCATCCTCTTGAGCATGGAATAAACCCTCCATGGTGTGACTGAAGCACACAATGCAAAAAGTCATTTAGTCATGACTTCCTGATCTCACAGTATGAAGAGTTAATCTTCATATTATTGCACTGGTCAACCACGTTTAATAATAAAAATTATTTTCTCCTCAAACATGTCTAACTGCTTTCTCTCATCATAATTTTCATAAATTTCAGATTAAAGCTGAATTTTCAGATTTTCCTTCTGAAAACTATTATAAACCAGGAAAATAATTCCCAAACCATCCTCCATATTTCTTTGCTTTAAATAGCAGGCTAAATATGCTTAAATAGCAGGTTCTGACTGAGAGTTATCTTTCCTAAACACAACAGCTTTCTCTGTATCTTCTGTATGTTTCCACACTCCTTTAAAATATTGACTTCAGCTCTGCCTCGTAGTATTGGTCTCCTCAGGGACACATTTAAATGAAAAATAGTGTTTCCTGTCTCTACTGTACACACTTTTTTTAACCTTTCAAGGATGGCAATAAACGTGCCTGCACTTAATGTAATCTCAGACTGTTAAACATTTTCCAGTAGTGTTGCAAAGGCATGGCCACCGTTTCTGTGGGTATGGCCTACCCACAAAACATAATAATGTCAAGTCTAGTTTTGGGGTTTTTTTGCAACATTAAAAAGAGCCACCGACCTGAAGTTTTAGTTTCTTTAATAGTAATGAATTCAATTCATGTGAGTGCATGGTTTAGGAGTTTTGTATTACTAGAAATTAATAAAACAACCTCAGCTAGTGAAAACACTGCAATTCATTTTCATTCACAGATTATTTGTAGCAGTAATAAATAAGGACATAGGTTTTAAGGCTAATGGCCTAATAACTCACCTTTTTGCAGCTTCTTAAGATTAATTTAACTCAGTTCTCTTTGGGAGGGGTGCTTGGATATATTATTGTTTAGGCCAGGACATCATTTTAAAAACAAACAAACAAAAACCCAAAGAAAAAAAAACTTAGTGTAAGTTAATACACAACAAATATTTTTTTGTGTTTCCTAGGTAAAGTAAAAGGAATAGAAGCAAAAATTTAACCAACATCTTCCAGCTTCTTACCATTCAGAACCATTCACATTCCCAGATCACAAATGAGATATTTTTCAAGATGTTTAATTTAAACTAAAAGATTTTGTGTACCAGAAGCCCTGCCTGTGCTACAGCATGGAGCAAAAGATGAAAACTGACATGGGAAACCAATGTTTTCCATGGCTAAAGCAGTATTTTCCCACTCCATTTGCACATGAGAAAACTCACTTATGCAAGGATTCTGATGTAGCTAAAAACGCACATGCAGCAGGCATGTATTTATCTCTGAGATAACAATCTATCTCCACAGTCAGAGAAGATGCACTAAAGAGAGTCAATATAGTCTACAGAGCTATTTGTGTCACTCTAAAACCAGAGCCTGCCATTTGATCTGCTGGTTCTCTAGACACCACTGGTGTGCTGACAGGAGGCTCAATTCTCTTGACCGCAGGTATTGATTTAGTGTCGTCTGACACAGCAAAGTCTGTCCTGCAGGGTCTCCAGCTGCTGCTCCTATGGCACCTGTGGGTCCCATGCCATATTTGCCAGCCACATGCAGGTGCCCAAGATAAGCTAAGACTCAGAGAATTGTGTCTTTGAGCAATTAACTGAGCTTCACCATCTCAATGCTTGAATTTCAAAGGACATGAATTCCACGGCTCTCAGGACTTAAAGGATGCTGTTAAAATGTCTCAGCTCGCTGTCAAAGAAGGACATTCCTGCAAGATAAAACACCACAACAGGCAAAAAAAGAGGTAAAAGAGGAAGGCATTAATTTCAGGTCTACACAAAGGTGAAAGGTTTGGCATGAGCACACCACTAAATACCACTATGCAGACTGGGAGGAACGCACTGACAGCAACAAAAGGAAGATGCCAGGCCTGATGAAGCAGATCTAGGTAACTTATCCAAATAAAAATTCCAACCATGGCAAACGGTGAGAAAAGGAAGCAACTGCTTACATGCCTGCCATCCCAAGTTATGGGAACAGTACATACCCCTCCTGGATACCCGTGACTGTGTGAGAGCACTGCCTCAAGGAGAACACTGGGGCACCCCCACCACTGAGCAGACCAGGGAAAAGATGGGCCAGCAGGAAGATGCAGGAACCCATGTGGTAATGGTATCTTCTATTTAATACCTCTCTCTTACTCATCCTCTTTCTCTTCTTCCCTGCTCTCTTCCTATTTCTATCTTTCTCTACCTCATACTTATTTTTAAATAAAATCCCTACTAATAGTCTCATTCGGACCTTAATTTGAGCAAAGGCATCTTTTAATAGTTGGACCCTAACATTATTTCAGTGTATCACATTATTTTGGTGTCAAAAGTGGGATCAGAACAATGGCATATCCAGACTCCTCCTCACACTTCTCCCCATCATCTAGAGCAAAAGAATTGGGGACACTATGAAGCTCTTTCATTACCAAGTATCATCACCAAATCAGGGTTTGGGAGGCAAGGAAAAAACAGTCACAAACAATAGTCTATAGTATAAACTGTTTAACTAACATTTTTTGATACTGCCTTAGCTATCAAGGTCAGTGGTGCTATTCACACACTATTCACACTTAGTCTGAGCATTCTTTTACCACATTAATATTGTAATTATGATGCAGAAATATCAAATACAGGTGATTAAGTAGTCACAGCAATAGACAATACTGACATAAAGTCAATGCAAAAATTACACATTTTTATTCCATCAAGTAAATCAGTTATTTCTACTAGTTTTACACTAAATATTCACAGTGTGATTTGAAACAGACAGAAGTGGAATTTTAGCTATTTATAGTTGGGGAATTATATTGTACACACTTCATGAGGCAGCCATTAATCTTTTACAGCTGGGAAGCTTCAGTAAGTTAAGAACTATGTGATGGGTATAAATTAATATGATAGCAAATTTTATTTAGAGGATATTAAAAAGACAATTTTCAATTCTAAATTTTATAACTTTGAATGCCTAACCTTTAGGTGTACTTTGAGTATTGATTTAAAAACAGAAAAATAGGATTCAATTAGTCTGCCTTCCCAGACAGCCATTAAAACCTCCTCATTATTAGATTTAACAATATCTAATATTTAAAAAATTATAATAAGCACTCAAATTATTAGAACTTAATTTCAGAAGCCTTATCAATTTTTTAAGCATTAATGTAATTTGTCTTTCATTTATTTATGACAATGAAACTAAACTAAGTAGCCAATTTATTTTTTGTATAGAGTCTTTTAATTGCTAGCTTTGTGTCTCTCTTTAGGCTGCAAAATTGAATTAGAATGAATAATCAAAGTATTTGGACTTGTGGGTCCAATACAATACGTTTCTACACAAGGGCCGTATTTATCTATATATTTTTAAAAATAGAGCTTAATATGTTGTTTTCTAATTATTTTCTATTTTGATCATACAAAAGCAGGAACAGATTTTACAAAGGATTCAGATTTTTTTTAAATTTTTTTTTAAATCCTAAATAGATGTCTTTCTACTCATACTATGAAAGTTACCATCATACTGTCATATTAATTCTAAAAGGTTGCTGGTGTTTATTCAGGCAAGATTGTGGTGCTGAGCATTACCAAGATAAAAGAATTCTTAATATGTTAACAATGTGTTGGGGAAAATAGAACTTTAGCATAAGCACCCTATTAACAAGTTATACAGATACATAAATGAATAATCACATATTTTATTTTAGTTTTACACAGACACATAAATGAATAATCACATATTTTATTTTAGTTATGTCAATATTTATTTATTTATTTACTGTTAATTTGTGCACTGTGCACTGTTACAGTGGAATTCACTGGAAAAGAATCCAAGGTTTTTAGACACTTTAGGGTATGTGCAAAACTTCATCAGTCATTCCTTATGCTGACTAAAAATGGATGGTACAGTTTGTGATGCCTTAATCACTTCTTTCTGCAGTACACATATTTGAACCAGTGTCAGCAACATTTTACATCTGCAAAAAAAACCCCTGCTTCTTAGTCTATGAACAAAAGAGGAGCTATTCTGTAAGCACCAAAGTTGTCCCTTTTGCTTCCCTTCTGCAGTTTTTTTGGGGGGTGGGGAGGTTTGCTGTTTTGGGGAGTTACAGTGTGAAACTGTCATTAAGCTCTGCTAACAGCAGAACTCGTACTTGCAATGATCCTGTCTCTTGTGAAATTCTCTTTAAAATATCAGCCAAATTACTGAATTTTTAGTTCAGTGAACTGCTTATCTTAGCATTTGGACTAATGCCTATTTCCTCTACTCTACAAATTAAGTGCATTACTTTCCCTTATCACAATATAAGTGGCTTCTGAATCCCCCTCTTGCATATTGGCATCAGATCTGTATCTGTAACATTCTCAGGAATTAGTTTCCATCTTCTTCACTCATCACTGCATTCCTTGCTGGTTCATTCTGCAGCAAAAAGTTTACCACTCTTAATGGTTTGTTGTTGTTGCTGTTGCTTATCTTAAGATGTGTATCTATTCTGAGTTAGCTGTCTGCATTAGGTCCCCATTAGTACCAGGTTATGAGAGACTAAGACCTTCCAGCTCAGGATTTTTTTTCCCTAATGGGCATCATTTGGCTAGGCAACATAAAACTCATGGTTAGATCCAGATCATATATCATGAACATGCATATGGACAAGATATCTTGGTCTGTTTTCTCAGTAAGCTCCAACATTAAAAACTTACTTCATGGAATACAAAATTCTCATTTTATCAGTTTAGATTTTTATCAGTATAACTAACTTCAAACGTTTTATGTTCTCCCTCTCCAAAGGTGTGGGGTTTGGCCAAGTCTTTCTATTTGCGACTATGAAGATCACAAACAGTTTCAAACAGCAAATCTCACCTATGTATTTGGTCTGACTCAATTTTTCTTTCTAAAATGAACTTCCTTGTGGACTTTCACCTCTAGGATTTGTTCTCCCAGTGTTTCTCAGCTCTGTAAGTCCCTGACACAGAGTATATACACCAGGAAATACCCTGGTTTCCTGGCTGACAGTGGTGAAGCAGTGAGCATCCTGAAGTGACTAGAATTTTATAACTGACGCTTCAGTAAGATTTCATCTCTGACTGTAAGTTACCTACTACAAAGCTTCCAGCCAAGTTTTGATTGGACTGATTGGAATAATTTCTCCCCCAGGCTTCATCTATTCTTTTGCAACAAATTGCCATTCCTAAATTACTGGCAATTAAAACTGCACTGGTTGCTCAGGCATTCAAATTCAAAGCCTGGCACATTCATTTCCTATGCCACTGGTTGTACTTTAAATAAAAATATCAATACACCAGCAGGGAGAAGCTGGGATGTACTTGTTTCTAACAACATTGGTTTCATTTGGAGAGTTTACATGTTGGGAGTATTTACACAAGCATGCAGTGACAGGAAGAGGGGAAATGGTTTTACACTGAAAGACAGTTAATTTAGATTAGATATTAGGAAGAAATTCTCTACTGTGAGAAGGGTTGAGCCACTGGAATTGGTTGTGGGTGCCCCATCCCTGGAAGTGTTTAAGGCCAGGTTGGATGGACTGTAGCAACCTAGTGCAGTGGAAGGTGTCCTTGGCCTCAGCAGGGGTGCTGGAGATAGATGATCTTCAAGGTCCAAACAGAACCATTCTATGATTCTAGGATCTATGATTCTAGGACTCTATGATTTGGAAGACTTCTGAAGAAAAACAGAGCAGAAGAGATGGAAGAAATTATTCTTTTTTTAATTGAATGAAGAATGAGTTTGTCTGGAGTTATTAGACCTTCTAGAAAAATATATAGACCTTACTTTAATTTCTTTTGTGAGGCTTTCAGCTAAAGTTAAGTCTTACTTTAAATTTTATGGGACATATTTGAATTTTTCATCCTCCATTTTCTGCTTCATTTTTGTTTAGCAAGGTACAAGCATATGCATTGTCTCCATGGAAACTGAATCTTATGGTTGTCATCACTACTGTCTTTTTGGCTGCTTGGTTACCCAAATATTAGGGCTGTGTGGGGTCAAACAGTCCCTATGCAAACCAGTTCATTAATAAGGAAAAAACTATAAATCTCTTTCAGGCCACACTTGGTCCAAAATTCTTCTTCTCTAGCTTTCTCTACATACTGCAATCTTGTTGGTTTTCTCTTATTTTCTATTGTCCTTCCTTTTTTTTTTTTTCTATTTTTGTTGTTGTTGTTGTTATTGTTTGTTTGTTTGTTTGCTTTTTGTTTTTGTTTTTGTTTTTTTCCTGGAAATAAATGCTAGAAGACAATTTTCTTCCATAATTGTGTTTATTCTGGGAAGTGATACCGACCTGGGGTTGAGGGCAAGGCTCTATTGTTTCAGTTAACTAGATCTATAGAAGGTTTTACAGCCCCTATCAAATCAGAAAAGGTTCATATCCAGCCTCAGTGAGGCTGGATCTGGCCCATAATAGTTTCAGTAGTCATGGAATCATACTGATTTCTAAGTCAGTTTGCATGATGACATTGCAAATGTTAAACAAATTAAGTTTTCTTTGATATGCCATAAATTTATATCTTTCTTCTGGCATATCTACTATAAGAAAAGCTCCTGAGTTTACGTGAGAGTAATAAAATCTTCAGTGAATGGAAACTTTAAAATAATCTTGCTCCAGTAGAGAGCTAAGCAACTTACTTACTTTGCAATTATGTACTTAAAATAGGGGACAAGAAAAATTGTGAGGAATCTCCACAGCCTTTCTCTAGACACAGCTAGATGATCACTCTGACAGATTTCATTCTTTTGGTGCTTGGTTTTCTGTTACCAAACTTTGTAATATCTTATTAAAATTCTCTTAGGGTGTAGGGATGTTTCAAGGAGCTTATTTCTTTCCACTAATGTCTAGCTGCCTGATTATCAGTTCATTTATGCTTTCCAAGGAATCATTTATTTTTTTGAGACAGTGTAATTTTTGTGCAAGCCTGACTGTTATCTCATTTGCTTGCAAAGTGACAATTAATTCCTGATATATAGCCTCTAGTGTACAGCCCTTGTCAGCTGCACAATGAAATATTCAGTCACTGATCTTGAAATCTGTAGGAAAACATACTGAAACTTGTACGAGATTTATGGGAGGATTGTTTGGTTTAGGCTTTATCTGTAGAAATGAAATTAATGTTGACACACATGAACACATATTATCTGCTCCAAGGCAATTTTTATAAATTGCATTTAAAACCACACTATTCTGCATCTGATTCTCATTTTCTTTTGAAATTTTCCAGAAGACTGACATTTTAGACAGCAAGTCCCTCCATGCACTTCCTTTAGATGCTTGATATAAAAAACCAGCTAGTATCTACTGAGACCATTCGTTGGAGCTAGAAAATTGCTTTAAAGAAAAAAATTAGACTTAAGAATCTTTAAAAACTCATAGGAAACTTTCCACAACCACTTAATCACTGATTAACAAAATTATTTAGAATGGACATTACTATGAGGGGTTAACGGGACTTTTGCCTTGATATCAGTGAAAACCTTGTTCAGAGAAATCTGGGATCTAAGGGAAAATCAGCTGACACATCAAATGTCTTTAAATGGATGGTGTGACTGATAAACTTTTATGGACTGGAGTGATGTGAAGGGTAAAAAATATTTTTTAACTGAGGAGAGATATTGAAGCAGATGGAGACAGCTTGAAGAAACTTTTGCATAGTACATAGGGTGAAAAGTATGTGAAGAGAAGTGGAACATAGGTTTCAATTAAATTTACACATTTGGATCAGTTCAAATCAGTCCAGATTTGAAAAGACAAAGAAAAGGACGTAACACCACTCTGCAAGCCTGAACAGAACTTTATTCCCATCCTCACACCTGCCTTAGCTTTTCTTCCAATGTCTACACAAGATTTAATTTCTTTTGCCTGTAAGTTAGAACAAAGCAACCTGCTTTATATATTTTTAAAAATATTTTTCCATTAAGGTAAATAAAGTCTTCACAGCACTAGTATAAGGGGCCCCATTCCATTCCCACTGAAGTAGCAGTAAATTTCAGAGTGTTTTTAATCAATACTGTCTACATTAATGAATGTTTAACCAGTGTAATACATCTATCCCCTTATCTGCAAAAATGGACTCCAGTAGCAAAAAGACATGAAAGAAAAACTACACAGTGTTAAAAGATAAGACAAGAATAAGTCCAGAGCCAACATATATTATTTATCAGTCACAGGCTCCAATCCAAAGCTTAGAGTAAGAAAGAGAAAATTTTGATGTGGTGTCGCTGAGTTTAGCATGGCCATCATAATATCCTCACTAAATTACAACTGCAAAGATTCACTTTGTCCAGGATTTTTTTTCCTTTAAATTCCTAACCCGTTCCATTCTTTACAAAGTTAGGCTCCTATGGAAACTACTTGGAAAACTATTCTTGAAGTTCACAAACATAAAATGTCAGGACACAAAAATACCCTGATCTGTCAAAACACTGGGCTGAACAAGTTTATCTATAAGCTCTATCAGGCAATTGCATGAGGACATTGCATGAGGACAGTTTTCAAAAAGGGCAAGAAGAAGGACCCAGCTAAATACATGCCAGTCAGCCTCATGTCTATCCAGATGGATGAAAGGACAACAGGAAGAGCCAGCATGGATTCACCACAAGTAAATCCAGCTTGACCAACTTTATTGCCTTCTATGATGAGAAAACTACCTGGATGGACGTGGGAAGAGCAGTGGGTATTGTCTATCTTGACTTTAGCAAGGTTTTCAACACTCTCTCACAATATCCTCACTGAACTGAGGAAGTGTGGACGGAATGGGTAGTGGACAGGGAGGTGGAGCGAGGTGGGCTGGCTGAATGGCAGATCCCAGAGGGGTGTAATCACTGGCACAGGGTCTAGTTAGAGGACTGTCAAAAAATGGTGTCCCTCAAGGTTCCACACTGAGCAAGAATGTCTTTACTGTGTGGGTGACCTGCACTGGAACAGATTGTCCAGAGCTACTGTGGAGTCTCCCTCACTGGAGACACTCAAGAACAGCCTGGACACAGTGTTGTGCCATGTGCTCTAGGATGACCCTGATGGAGCAGGGAGGTTGGACCAGATGACCCTCTGTGGTGCCTTCCAATCTTAGCCAATCTGTGATTCTGTGACATTAAAAACGTTAACTATATACAGTCATAGTAGATACCATGAAATTACATATATATATATATATATATATATATATACATATATATATATATATAATATATATATATATTTATATATATACACACAGTCTGCATGTAACTAGGGAATTTCTCATCTCTAGATACATGCATACAGAGTAGCATTATTCCTTTCTTGCTTTCCTTGCCTCTCTTTTCAGCCAAATTCCTTCCTTTGTTTTTTTCTTTTCTTCATTTCCTTCTTTATTTCTGGGGAATATATTGTCTTCCATTTTTTCTTTCTTCTGCTTTTCTTTCTCCATTAAATATTAACTAGCATATATGTCATATTTCATTTTTTCCCTCCTAGACATACTGTTGCATTTTGCTACACTTTTTATCAACCTTTGAGTGAATATTTTCCACTTCTACTCATCTTTATTACTTTTCCAATTTCTTTGCTTTTTTGGTTGTTTGTTTTGTTCTTTGGTTTTTTTGTTTATTTGTTTGTTTGTTTTTTGTGGTTTGTTCTTGGTTTTCTGTTTTGTTTTGGTTTTTTGTTTCTCCTCCATCTAGCTGTTTAGTTATTGCTACTCAGCTTTCCAGTTGTAATATTTAAGTCACAGTCTACCTGTGTAGTTGTAAACTGCATGCAGCACACACACATAAGCATCACATTATAGTTTTAGGATGTATTTCTATGCAAAGCTTAAGTTACATTTTAATTCATTTAAATATGACAGCAATAGATGTGAGTAGGCAGAAAAAAGTCTGCTTCAGCATACTTGGGAGATGTAGTGAGGGGATCTATTACTTTAAAAAGTGATGGATTTCATTCAGTTCCAAACTTGTTTTGAAACAGGCCCCATTGTCATTCTGTTCGTTCTCTGCCCAATGTAGCACTTCTTGTTGATCTTAAAGACAGTCAATCAGAACTACTGCAGCATTACACAGACCTTCTCTGTCTTTTGTTTTCTGCATAGATATCAATTTGTTAAACAATCTGAATCTTTGATGACTTACAAAACAGTTCAGCTAATGGTCCATGCTTTAATGCATCTTATCAGCAGCAAACATCTGCCTAGAAATGGCTATGCTTTCATGACTGTCAGGCTCTAGGGGAAAAGTGAAGATAGATGTCATTTTGCTGATCAGGTTTAAAACAAGGACTGAAAGATAAAAGATTCTTGGTTCTAAGCAGCAACTCCATGTAAATAATTTATAGTCCAAAAATAATATGCTATTCAACACTTAGAGGAAGGAATCTTCTTGCTGTGTCTTTTTTATAATCATTCCTTTAGAATTCTTCCAATTAATATTCAAAGATTACCAAGTTTCTCTCTATAAATGAGTTGCTCATTAATAATACATAAGCTGTTCTCCTTTCTTCTGATGAGGCAGAGCACAACATGCTGCAAAGAGTATTGACAGGAAAATACATGGTTTGGAACTGTAGTGAAGCCATTTACCATTCATGAAGTAACTTACTAATAATAGTTGCCTGCTTATGAAAACTCAAATGTCAAGATTTTAAGAGGGCACTGAGATCAAAAAGGATTAGTAATAAATGACCTAGAACTGTATTTTTTTTTATATAGCTGAAGAGAACAAAGTGTTCAATTTCATTTGCACATGCATGTGCAATGCATGCAAGACTTTCAAGTTTGCTGGAAAATTCAGTAAGGAAATATGACAAGCAAAAAAACCTGGTTGTAAGTACCTTATTTACTGGCCAAAGATATCAATAAATAAAAACAGAAAGAAAAGGATCTTTACATTAGCATGCCTTTGAGGAAATAGGGAACTATTCATAAAATCAAAGAATATAAGGGACCCATGAGGATCATTGAATCCAGCTCCTGGCCCTGCACAGGACACCCCAAGAGTCACACCATGTGCCTGAGAAAGTTATCCAAACAATGCCTTAGCTCAGTGGACAAAAGCTAAGTAAAGGCTGCCCTCCACACCCAACATCAATTTATCTAAAGCATGTACAAATCAAACACAATAACAGTAACTGCAGAGCAGTGATCTGCTGAATGAAACTTCATAGCTACATGGCAATCATTCTGACAGGTTCAGCTGTTTAATATCATGCCTGACTGCTCCTTTATGGCTGATGATTTTCTTTTGTTAAATAAGACAAGTTTAAATAAATTTGAACCCAAGTGAATTAAAACACTGATTTATTTACTTTGGCTAAAATCCTGTATATAAAAACTGAATTCATGGTTTTGCTGTTATTAATTCAATAGTAGAAACTTAGGAATATCTCAGAATTCATCTAATTGTTGCATATTCCATAATTCTACTGCACAAGCACGTGTATAGATCCTGTAAGATCCAAGAAGTTCAGTCACTATTCCTCACAAGAGAGACCAAAGCCACTATATCTCCAAGATTATTTTTTTTTAATAAACAGAGAAGCTAAGACTTTGCTAGCTCTTAAAATAAATTTGAGACTGGTTTATATATAGTAAATGTGGCATCATATTGATCAAAGAAACCAGTATATTATTAACATTAGAATATGCTTCCTAAAGGACAAAAAAACCAATTGAACACAAATGAGCAGTCTGATCAGGCAACATCACTAAGCCACACCAAGATCTAGTTAGTATTGTAAAAATTAAAGTTAATCAGCACAGCATTGGGATGGGAAGGAAAATATACATGACAGCATTTTGTCTAATTTATAAAATAAACCTCAGTGATTAGTTTATTTTTCTTAGGAGATAATTAGTTTATTTTTCTTAGGAGAATCTCTGCTGTGGTCCTGCCTTTAAAAAGAACTAGAGTTGAAATAAATTTAATACAGTCCATCTCTATTTTTCCTTAGATTAAAAGTTTTCCACAGCAATAGGCAGGCACACGAATAGGAAAAAAAAACATTATTCTCAAATGCAGTCCTGATTTTGCACACTTTTTCTTACATATGTGACATACATCCTTATCTCTTTATAATTTCATCACATTACTTTCCATATTTCCAGTCATAATAAACAAGAAACTGTTTAAAGACAAAAGAACTAGAGGTACAAGAAATTTAATAGGTGAAATTTGTGTGGAAAAAAAATAAGTAAAAGCCTTATTTCTTGAGAGGGACTTAGTAATAAGTTTTCAAACCTACATCACTCTTTGTGCCAAGACAGTACCCTAAAAAATAAAAACAAAAAAACCCCACCAACCCCCCACCAAAAGAAAAAAAAGATGCAAAAAGGAAAAAAATGCATAAATTATTCATGTTTCAATTTACCAAAAAAGCACTAAGTTGCAATTTATATGTAAAATCAGCTTCTTGGTTTTTTCCCAGAATTTGCCATGGGAAAGAAAAGGATAGCAGTAATTTTACTGAAGTCTCTATTTCCTGTTAATTTGTGCCTCTTAGAATCCAAAAGGCCAGTTGGGGGTCTGATAAGACTAAATTGCAATGAAATTGAATATCTGATAAGAAGTCTTCTAGGAAGATCAGAGGAATCTTATTGTTTTGGTTTAAAAGGTAGTTTTCCAAAATAAGCATGACTAAGTGCACTAAATTCTATGCTTTCTATTTAAAAATAGAAATTAAAATATCTTTAAAATGTGAGTCAAGTGCTGCTTGAGTTTCTGCTGCCTTGAATATGAATTTGAATGTGAACACAGGAACATTCAGTTTCCTTTCAGTGGAATAAATTTCAGTTAAATAGCTTCTGGATAGGGAAGGAAAGCTGCCATTCTTACTGAAGTAATACTAGCAGGGATGTACAGTTGCACATCTAGAAGTTTAATTTCTAAACACCTGCAACAGAAGCAACAGCCATGACCTAGTTCTGTGTAGCAGAAGAATCATGTTGATGTGTGCTAAGGAGGAAGCAGAGGATGACAACATTAACAATTCTATTCCTGAAGAGCTTAAATTCATTTTCTGCAAGAGTTTGCTCCTTTGGTCTCAAGAATTTACCTCTCTTGCCCTGCAAGTGATTCAATCAGAATAAGAAAGAGACTATTTACTCACAGTTGCCCTTCCCCACCCTCTTGAAATAAAAGCAGATAGTCATGATTTTAATTAAATATAATCCTATTATGTTAGTATTTGATATCTATAATAAAACCCAATATAATAGAATTATACTGAATATATTATAGGCAAGGATATTATTTTGCTTATTTGAAAACAAAAAACTTGGCTTTAGCATTCTGGAGGAACTTCACTGTCTAAGATCTCAGCTTGTTTGCTAGTGGAAAAGTGTTAGCTGTTTCATAGGATGGCTCACATAAGACTCTGCATATAAAAATAAGAAGCCTCAAAGTCTGTACAACAGCACAAAGTGATTTCTGAAGTTTTGGTAAGGTCATTTTGGTAAGGTCATCTAATCACCACAGTAGGGTGGTCAGACATGATTTACTTCTGGAAAGACAACTCCAAGATTTTCCCAGGGAATGAGGTAAAGATGAGCCTGTAGTTCCTTGGGCCTTCAGGCTTTTATTTCTTTCCAGTCACCATGCACCTGCCCAGATTTCCATGATGTCCAGAGATGCCAGAGCAGCCTTGCAAGGACATCAGCCAATTTACTTAATTCTCTTGGTTGCTGCCCCAAAGTCTGCACGCTGCTACTGTCCCTTACTTCATTCAGGATACTGAATTCCATGATTTTATGGTGATTGCAGCCAAAGCTACTACCCACTGACACATCCCTAGGAAATTCCTGTTGCTGAATAGCAGCTCTGTCTGAGAGCCTTCATGTACAGAAGCAATAAAAATACTTTCACAAAACTGAGAGCAATCCAGCTATTGAAGTAAATGAGACTGGAAAATGTGGACAAAGTTGAAAATTAAAAACCACCAAAAATATACAGGGTCAAACCTTAAGATTTTACCAACTGTACCAGTTTTTGATAAATCTCCAGCTTAAGTAAATGGGAACTTTTATTTTGGTAATACACTGCATCTTAAAAATAAATTCAGTTTTCATTGATTTTGAAAGTAACACTTGCAAGTATGAAGGTAATAGCTTTTTGATTGATTCAGTCAGAATGAGTTAGGCTTTGTGAATAAAGGGGAAATTAATCAGTAAGGGTTGATTTAGGGCCTCTTTCGTAATATGGATTTCCATTTTTGTGTGTCATTGTTCTGTTGTTAAAAACCTGATGGACTGTTTGCACTGAGGTGAATGATTAAATGTCTGTAACTAGGAGTGACTGAAAAGTGAGGCCATCTTTAAAGAATTAAAGCTTTCCTGAAATTAAATGCAACAATGAAACCTAATGTAAGAAAGTCTGCAGGAATCTATAAAGACAACAAGCAGAAACGAAAACATTTTCCACTTCAGACAGAACAGCTCAGAAAATAGAACTATTGCAGAAATTAACTTTCAGCAAGTGAAAAAAAATTGTTTAGGAGGCAATAAAAAAATGAATTGAGATATTTGTGACAAGCATTCAGCAAATGAAACACTTCCACTGTACACAGAACTAGTTTGACAAGAATCACCACATGAAGTTGTTCCCTACTGGACTAAGAATTTCTTTTTTTTCCCTTATGTAGATAGATACTATCTCAGCAAGGGTCAAAACATTATTAGACTTGTTAAGTAAAGCTGTGATTGAAATGGAGGTTATTGGATAGTGAGCCAAAAAAGAAGTTCTTCAGCTTGGTTTAAAAAAACTTAATAAAATATTAATTCAAAACTTTGAGCAGCAATACTGTGACATCAAAGCACCTGAACAGAAAACTTGATCCTGGCAAAGAGCCTACATCACATTCAGAAAACAACCAATATATGCATACTTTGATGAGTTCAGACACAGAGAAAATTAAGAATGATGAATGAATGTAATTTTTGCAGTTGTTTGTGGTGAGTGCAACACACATGCTCTTTGCTCTTCCAGATTGCTTTATGGTTGCTACAAGTTTTCTCTACTACATTCTGTTATCAGGTCATGACTAGGCATGGGAGGAAGCCAGTTGTTTATGGTGATTGCTGTGTTCCAGGTCAGCTAGATATATAGGTAATAGTACAGTCTAGTAAAACAAGATCAATATGCAGTCAGATTCATAAGCAAGAACAAATGGCATGAGATTTTTCTAGACAACCCTTCCCTGCTTCCTGTGTTTCAAAGAAGGGAAAGTCATAAACACCAAGCACCTCACTGTATTACCATAAGAAAACTACAGAAAAAGGGAAAGAGAGCCCTGTGTAGTTCTTCACACCCTGGAAGTACATATCCCTGCAGGCAATCACACATGCAAAAATGACAATGGTTCCTTTTTCCCTTGAACATGGCAGGTAAATGCCAAATTTGCCAGCATTTGTATCTGGCACCACGGAAGGCTTGTTTAGAGCTGCTTTGGGCTAAAACAGGAGAATCATTTCCAGATGCTTATAAAAGATAGAGATATTTAAAGAGTTTACTCTGAAAAAGCTTCACTGTGTCTGGGTTTTACAAGGTAGTACTAAAGAAACTACTGTTACAAAACACTATGACAAATGGCAGAACATTCTTTTCTTCCTAAATGCACTGGAATACAGAGGTGTCACCAACAATAAAATTATTGTAACTTCTTTCCCAAAAATCCCCAAGAACTCTATGAAGATCATAGTTTACTTTATTCTACACTGCCAGTGTATAAAATACACTGGCTTGTTGCAGCCAGCTAAACTTGTTGGAAAAAAACTATGCATTGTGGATGGAAATACCAAAGTTATATAGTGCAGGTAGGTAAGTCAGAGGAATCAATTAAGGGTCTAACAAAGTTCTTGCAGAGAGCAGATCTCTGCTATTCTATTAGGCAAACTATTAGGAGGCATCAGCTGAGGAAGAAGTCTTTCAAAGTCTAAAGGATGCTCCAAAATTTAAATCAAAGAGTATGGCTGGCAAGCTGGTAAATGCTGTCTGGACAGGCATTCCATTTCCCAGCTCTCAATATTCTCTCACCTCTGTTCCCCATAACTCATGCTGTGCAGTACTCCACAGACAGTAGGCTTTATTGGGAACATCATGGCCTTATCCTTGCAAGCTCCTCTGCAAGCTGATACTGATGCTGATAGCTTGGGTCATTTGGATACCTCCTCAGTATTCACCACTGCTTGGTTTCCCATTAACAACTTCTGTAAAATGAGTCATACATTTTGAGTGCTTTCAGAAATATTATCAAAAAACCATAAAAAACAGTGCTAAAAATAATAGGAAAATGGCACGACAGGAATCAAATTCTCTTCTTTTGCTGAAATAGATATATATTTTATGAAAAGTTAGGAGCATGAAGTATTGAATTAATAATTTTTCAGACTGAATACTTTCAAAGGTCTTTTGATAATAGCTTCACTTTCTTATTTTCTTCTGTTCATTTTACTCTATTTTTTTTCTTGCTAATACAGCAATAGACTACTCTCTGCAGTCACTGTAATAAAGGATTTTTTTAAGACAGCAATTTAATTTCATTTGGATATTTCTAGGAGAGAACTGTGCTATAAACAGTTGCTGATGTATTTTTTTGCCTCTTCAAGTCAGATAGCAGACTGCAGAGACAACTGTTATACTAAACACTTCTAATGGACACTTCTCAGTATTTTCTATTTACTAGTGCACTGGAAATTGGATATTTTTGTTTTCTTTTACTTGAGAGAGACTGGAGAGTTCGAATTGCAATTTTTGCGAACAGTTTTGGACTTTAAAGTTTGAAGATTGAGCTAAATTTTTCTTGGAAGGCACACTATCTATATTCACTATTCCAAGAATTTTTCCATACATTTTGAATGAGTTACATTTTGTGTTCAAGTGCATGTTATTTATTGTCCAAGTGCACAGATTCATTTCCAATAATACAGTGCAATTTAACATGTTGCTGAGACATGCTTGTATGAACTCATGAATTCACAGCAGTACACTGCTCCAAAGTATGTACAGCCATAAAAAAAAATCCCAAACAAACAAAACAACCCCAAAAATATCCCACAGGTGGGGAGGAATAACTCCAGGCACAAGTACAGGCTGGGACCACACAGCTGGAAAGCAGCTTGGCAGAAAAGGTCCTGAGGGTACTGTGGACACCAAGCTGAACACAAGGCAGTGATGTGTCTCTGTGGCACAGACCACCATTAGTCTTCTGGGCTAATTCACAAGAGTTTTCAGCAGGTGAAGGTAGGTGACCCTGGAGAGAATCCAGAGAAAGCTCACTAAGGAAACTAAGTGACTGGACTGTATTTTGTGTAAGGACAGGCTAGGAGAGCTGAGGCTGTTTATGGGGATCTCATAAACGTGTGCAAATACCTGAAGGGTACAAAGGACAGGGAGCCAGGCTCTCTTGATGGTGCCAGTGGCAGCCCATGGGCACACTGAAGCACAGGGGGTTCCCTCTCAGCACCAGGAAGCACTCTGTTCCTGTGAGGGTGACCACACACTGGCACAGGTTGCCTGGAGTGGAGTCCCCACCTTGGGACTGTTCCAGAACTGTTCTTGGAGGTGTTCCAGAGCTGACATGGTCCTGGGCAATTGCCCTGGCTGGCCCTGCTTGAGCACAGGTCCTGTCCATCCTCAGCTGGTCTGTGATTCTGGGACAATTTGTCTTCAGGCTCCAATGCTGTCTGAGCTGCCCTTGGATTGTGAGCATTGCTGTGCAGCTCCAACACTGTTTGCAGGATGGCTGTGGTATGTAAGAGCCCGTTTTTAGCTGCTGGTTTGTAATTTTCACCTCTCATAACTCTTCTTGAGTCTGATCTAATACTGTCTCACTAACATCTCTATGCTCACCTTAAATATACAGCAGAAGAGAAAACAAAAAATGTATCTTTTTCCTAACAGATATTACCATCACTTCAATTACTTTATGTTAATGGAGTAGTTGTTTTCCAAATTTTAATACCATCCATATTGAAATTCCCAACAGAAATTCAAATTGCAGAAAGACAGAATTCACAATGCAAGGAGATTTAATATTCTGAGGAGTACCTCAGAACAACAAGCAAACCAAGGGAAGGATAAAGATGTGTTAGTGTAATGCATTTTGCAGTAAATACCATATACATTTAAGATAATTTATGGTACCTAAAGAACCAAGCTTAAAATAAAATTTAAGGTAGAAGAAAGCAAAACTTGACAGACAGACACTAAACAAATTTTATAAACAATTAGGAACACTTCCCATCTTCCAAAGCCTGTTAAGAAAACTGTCCTTTATTATTTCTTCCTAACACATACACTATGTTGTCTTACTGAACACACTTTAAATCAATCTCCCATTAAAATCAGAAATTAAAGAGAAACATTGAATTTGTTCTTATCAGTAGACAATTAATTGTGTTAATTATTGTGCCTTTTCACAAACAATATATTAATCATCAAAATTTTAAAGATAAAACCAATAATTATATTAATTTTATTATCTAATAATGGTTTGTATTTAAGTGAAATAACAATATTAGTTCTTAAAAAAATAGGATAAAGGAGGTGTGATTATACAGATTCATCTCAGTAATTCTTATTCCAAAGGAGGCAACAATATATGCAAGCTAATCACCATTTAGCAAAAAGAAAAAATTAAAGAAAAAGGTTTTAATTTCTCTGTTTTATTTTAGATTCAGAGGTCTTCTTGAGCACAGTCTGCCAAACCAGCCATTTTATGTTAATGCTATGTTAACTTTCCAAACCACCATCTTAGTAACTGCCAGTGGCAAAGGTTTTACTGAATGAAGTTTCAGAATTTTTTAAACAAAAATTTCATCATCAGTTTGAAAAAAAATAACCATAAAACTACAAACAGTTTTGGCAAGAATAATTAACATTTATAAATGCAGATGCTTGTGTAAATCTATGGCTAAGGAAAAAATGACACTAAACCAAATTTTCTTTTCATTATAGTATTCATAATAATAATTGCATTAATTTCCAAAAGTTGAGTAACCCATAATTCAAAACTAATCTTTCAGAATTGTCATTTAAATATTTTTCTCTAAAAGTAATCTTATTAGTATTTTTATACAATATTTTTTTTAAAAAATCCAGATTTATATTAATCATAATACATAGAAAAATAAAACAATACCTGAATCCCATATGTCATATGCCAGCAACAGAAGTGCATACTGTAGTCAACCCATTTCATCGTTATTAAACTTTCTAAAATAGGGGAGAGAAACACCTTTGATCAAGTCTGATATGAATGAAAAAGACACAAGTGATAAATATTTAAACATCTTTTCAGAGCTTGTTTCCATTTTTTCTTATTCCAAAACTGCTTAACCAAACAATTAAGTGCTGGAAAGTATCTTAAGATTTCAAGAATTTGTTTTTTTTTCCTAAGAGAATAACTTTATTTCTACAACTAAAAAAAAAAAAAAATCTTTTTGTTTTGCAAAGATTCATGTCCCTTTAAGAGTTTTACAAAAACATGGCTCAGATTTCACCACTTCTATAGACTAAAATGTTCATGTTCATCAGGACAGCAAAAGCAAGGAAATGTTCTCAAAACACTTCCAAGAAATATTTTTTGATTGCTATGATTTCCTATGGAAAGTTCAATATAGAGAGAAGTTCCTTATGTTTCACTTCTACCTTTTTAAATGATGTAATTGTGAAATTAGATTTAAAAATATCAATAGAGCAGAAAATGGTTAAAACGAATCTACAACTATTAAAAAGTCAGCAGATATTCAATGTTAATAAAAAATTTAATATATTTCAGTGAAATGTGTGGAGTTTGGGAATATTCAGAGCCTTTTAGTTCTGCTGAGTTTACTAATAGTAGGATTATTGATCCTGTCAAGGCAGTAAACTCTGAAATAAAATCACTTCATCAAATGCTGCTCTGATGATTAGTGCATCTCAGAGGCATTCAGTAGAAAGTGGAAGACACTTCTACAGTAATTTTTAAAGTAGTGTTGCTTTTTCTCTAAGTCCCAGCCATTATCTACCTGGTTTCATTAAAGGCTCATCAGAACAAGACAATCCTCATTTTCTAAAAAATACCCAACATTTTTTTCACATTGCTAATACTGAAAAAGCAGGTAAGAGGATTTTAATCTCTTATGTTCAAGAATCAGGCTATCATATCCAACTTTAGAACAAAACAGTTCAATATTTATAGATGGCTTGGAAATATTTAGGTATTCAAGTGAAGCAAAAAGAACTGAAAATATAAATTCTAACTATCATCTTTTCCTTGTCATAATATGAACCATTAAAATTAGAGTTTGAAAAGAAATTATGAAATATTGAATATAATACTATAGTGCAAATGGATTAATGAACTAAACACTTAATATATTTATCCAAAGGTTAACCAATCACACTGAAATATACTACTATATTAATACTATTATTCAAGCTCTTATAGAATAAGGTTTAAGAATAAAAATCTACACAACTAGCATATAGAATTTGCAGGAAAAAAAAATCAGATTTCATTTTTATTTAGCTTGTAATCCAAGAAGAATATATAAACTTGAAATAGCTTTTTAAATAACAAAACAATAAAACCCAGGTACATTCCACCCTTCCCTGAATGCATACGTCACCATATTTAAATACTATATAGAAAATAATTGGGAAGAAGATGAATGTGTGATAAGAATCTGTTTCTGGACCCACAGATGTGAAAAAAATAATAAGCCTTCTATGACTCCAACTTAAAGGGAAATGTAGGTGGCTCAAATTCTTCTTTTGATCAGTCACCACTTAGGTGTCCTCACTTGCCTCCAGCTGATGTGTTTCAACCTCACAGAATTTCTTGGTTGTAAGGGGAAGCCTTATGCAAAAGCATTCATTTCACATTTTTGTATCGCATTCTATTTCTATTGTTGTGGCCCTCAATAACTTCTATATTATCTGATTTTTCTTCAGATTGCCAAATCTTGTCATTTCCAAATTTGTAAAACACCACTTTTTAAAGTCAAGATCATTTAGTACTGGCTGCAATGCCAGCCTCTGAGGAACTATTCTAGTAATCTTTCTGCAGTCTTATACTGCTTTTTAAACATACATGGTGACATTTTCCTCTTCCTATTTTTTTTTTTTTTATTTTTAACTTAATTTCTTAGCTACAAACTCTATAATCCTTATTCTTCCAACTAGGTGAAACTTAATTCATATAATATTTTAGCAACCATTTTACTAAAACACAGAAACTTTTCTATGATACTCCTACAAGCAAAATTTCTACAACACAATATTTGAATGGTATATTGACAAGGTATTACACTGCTGACAAGATATCCTATTGCTCTGACACAGGGTCTCTGTAAACACGTTTCTCTTAGTGCATTGTCTGCTTTCTCCTTTTCTCCTCATTTTCTCCTAAATTGATTCATGGTTGTGTGGTCCATCTTTTGGTATACAGAACCATAAACCAAGACTTAAAATTTTTTACTTGAACTAGATTGTCTGCATTTCCAAACCTCATTTCCATTCACCACCCTTTAGATTCCACAGTAAGTATGGAATCTTTGTTAGTTAAATAGATGAACAGAAGCTCAGC
Organism: Oenanthe melanoleuca; assembly: GCF_029582105.1. Lineage (NCBI taxonomy): Eukaryota > Metazoa > Chordata > Aves > Passeriformes > Muscicapidae > Oenanthe > Oenanthe melanoleuca. Next base: position 71,452,675 of record NC_079333.1, on the reverse strand, counting down.
TCTCTAAGAGATGTTTTACTTTGCTTGTTGCTATTTATTTTGTTGCTATTTCTTTTACTCTTGCCCGTGTGTTTAAATCAGCATGGCTTCTGAAAATTCAATGTAATTCCTGCAGTTTATAACACCCTTCCATGGAGTTTCTTATTTTCACTAGGACTTTATATTTTTGCTCATCAATTTTGACTTGGATCCTCACTTTGTTATATTATTTTTCCTGTGGTTTTTTTGATACTTAAACTTGAGTTTCTAAAATTCAGATACATCTTGTACTAAAAATCATTAACTTAGCAGAATTGTTTGAATATCCCTAATTTTATACTACAAACAGATCAGAGATAGGTAAAATAAATCCTTCAATTCATCCCAAACCAGCTACAGAAAACTGAAAAAAAGAATAAGAAAAGAGCACTGAGATGTTTATCAGATGAGCATCCTGAAGACTGGCATTTCTGCTAAAATTTTGTGTCATGAAAATATATCCTGACTTAATTATGGTCATTCAAATTACTCCCAAGAAATTAGCTTATTGGGGGTTTTAATGAAGTTTACAGGTCTGGGGAGTTTCTAATAAGTTTTAGAAACACACAGAATTTTTGTGGTGCAGAAAAGCAGTCAATATGTTCTTGAAAGTCAGCTGTCTTAGGTCCACATGAACAAAAGTAAACAGAATTCAGTGTTGCCCAAAATGAAGCTAATTCTGTATCCTTGGCCAAAATATATCTAACGAAGGTACCTCAGTTTGGACTATTCTAGGATGCCAAAATAGAAAAAAAATGAGATATCCCAGAGTATGATTTAAACCATCTCAAGCCTGAAGTGACTCTAGACGTGTATTTTTCTCTTTCCTGCAAAGAAAGCAATCAATTTAGAGGATTTAAGGTTTAAATTACTCAAGGTTTGAGCCCAGGCTACAACTTTGCTCTCAATGTTAAAACAGTGATAGATATTCATGTTACTCCATATTTTTCTAAAAATGCAAACAATGCCAATATACTATTTTCCTATCCTAAACAAACTTGTGCATTTCACAGCCTGATAATGAAACTGCCATACAACTCAGAAAGCAATAAAGGCAAGATCAAAAATTATCATTGTAGCGCTTGAAACTTATTATTATTTTAAATGTATTAGCAAACAAAAGTGAGAGTGAGAAGAAGGGGAAGAAATAAAGAAGATGACGAGCATCAAAACTAAAAGAATTTTATAAAATTAAGTGTTCACCTGAGCCTTCATTTGATGACAGGGAAGTATTTTACAAGATGAGATGAAAATCATATGATTACTTGAAAGAGGAAGAGGAACTGGGGAGGGGTCAGGAAGCAGAAATAAGAAGCTGACAAGGGGAAACGACCTAGCAAGATAGTACTTAAAGATTTATAGAAGGACAGGACAGTTCTGTATTCACTGCAAATATACATCCCATTAACAGACAGGAAATAAAGGAAAACATTTTTATCAAAAATTAGCTCAAAGGACTTCTATCAGCAAAAGCCTTTAGGTCTCACAAAATTTCTTTTCATCATTTGCACAGCCTGGACTATGGGCCAGTGTACCTATGAGAAGACTTACACAGTAATCACATGTCAAGTAAACTAGATGAGAATAGTGATTACTTTTAATGATTCTGCTCAACTGAAGTGATAAGCAAGTTACAAAAAGAGAAGTTTCTAATCAAAACATTATCATATATGAAAAACTGGGCTCTTTATACTTTGTTTAGGAATTTACAGATACAGCATTGGTTTAGGGTTCTGAGATCCAAGTGATTATTCATTGCTTGGGGGTTTTTTTATCCTGCAGTTGATCACATCAGTGCAGTGAGGCCATCCATAGACCAAGCTGAATGACTCACAGAGAAAAAAAGTGCAGGGAAAAGAGGGAGCAGAGGTGTCCCACCAATGTCCCACTGCCAGAACAGCACATGCTACAATTATCACCAGATAAAAACAGTTCCAGAGCAGGAATGAGAAAGAGGTGTCTCCATTTTCTCTACAAAGTATGACCTACTTGCAAACAAGTTTGGGTAAGTATTTGGCAGCAGAATGATACACATTAAAGAATTTAAATTAGACTGCACAATCTGTTTAATAAAGTATATTAAGATTGGTTTGTTTTTTAAAGACAAAATTTGAAAAATATTTTTTCCAAAGTAATAGCTAGCCTGTCTTGTAAAAATGTCTATATATTAAGTGTTATTATGACTATAAATAGATAAATGTCTATTCAATCAGGTTACTATCAAAGTTATTTTTTCAATCTCATCAAGTTTTCTTTTGTGAATATATTTTTTATTATATGCTTGTTTTAGAAGGAATTTAGAATCAGCATATTTATCTGTCTTCCTTAGTTTTTTGTTTTTTAAATGTATCAGTCAGTTAAATACAGAGCAGTATAATATTTCTGTACTGGAGAGAAGCTAAGAAACCCACCCACAAACCTAGCACATAATCATAGTCTGCCAGGATATATTTGTATTTTTCTGTATTCTCTCTTGAAACAAAAACTGCTTTAAAAAATGCACAGCAGAACTTGTTTCTAACACTTTCTTTTAATCCATAGTCGTGAACAGCTTTGCTGAGACTTCATGCAAATTAAATAATTCACCTTTGGTACTGATTCTTCACCTGCTTGCTGACTGACTCTCTCAAGACAAAACTAGCGTTGTGCTGAGCAAAATTTGTGACCTTAAACTATATGGCAAGTTTCAAATAAGATTTGTGTTATCCATAAGGATTTCAGACCCAAAGGGTTCAAAAGTAGTTGAATGCTCCATACTGTGCTACTGCTTTCCATAATTTCTAAAACTTCCAGAGAGCAGATGAGTACTTCAGGCAACACACAGCCCTCATAGACAATATGAGATTTCTGCTTATAAGATTTCAGAGCAACAGATTGCTTTCCAGACTGACTCTTCTTATGCCTACAGAACACATTGCTTATTTTACAAACTGGCAAGGAGAACAGATGATGATGATGCTTCCAGCAAATGACTTGCTCTGTATTGCTCTCCACAGGTCACTGCCTCCAAGGATTTCTCAGGACTGAGACCAAAAGGAAATAGCCTGCCTCAAATAGGAAACATTCAACATGCTCAAAAAGGATGCATTACTTTTCGGGCCAGAAAGTCTGTGACCAGCAACTTTTTCCCTTAACAGTTAACCACTGAAATGCTTTTCTGCATATTTTTTTTCAGTTGTTTTGTGTTGTGGCACCTGTTTTGTTTTAGCTGTCACAGTTTTGCACATATTCTAAGAAATGCTCTTATGATTGCTGCTGATAAAGAAGTTTGTTTTCTTAGTCTTTTATAATCGTTGACAACATCTTTTCATGTCCACAGTATTTATGACAGCTCTTCCCATGTGTATTACCTGGTGCTAACAGCATATGAGTACACACAATAGCCATAGAGTCAATAGAATCATAGAATATTTCAGCTTGGGAGGGACATTTACAAGTCTTCTAGCCCAACCCTCAATGCCCCAGTAGCATTCTCCTCAGCTGTGACACTTGGACTGACAAAAGGCAATGATTCCCATCAACATTTTTGGATCTGCTGCTATATTTGAATACTCCCTGCTCCTGTACACAATCCACAGCCAGCAAACCAGGGTGGGACACAGCACTCAGCCAGCACCAATGTACAGATGGACACAGCACAGCCATCCTGCTCATTCCCTTGGCATGTCAGCTCAAGGAACCACTCACATGGGAATTTCCATGCTACTGAGGGGATTACTACAAACCTTGTAAATGACACATCTTAATGGTACCTACTGCTAACTCCAGTACTGCCCCACTCTTCTTTCTCCTTTTTCATGTATTTGCTTGCATACAAAGTATTTTCTTAATGTTACTGAGATGTTGACATCTGTCATTAATTAGTACTAACAGGAACAGTAAGTGGCTTCCAAAATATTTGTTTATACTTCCCATCCTGATGTGATATTATTCTATTTAGTTGCTGAGCCTCTGCTCTTAAGAGTCTGCCAATTAAGGAAACTATGGGAAGGCTTTGTGATGTGTGTCAGATTTCATAATTTAGAGCTATTATTTGATTTTTACTTCTGACTAGATAGTTGATATCCTGCTTAACTTAAATCATTTAAAGCCCTATTTGATATTCTACATTTCTTTTCCCTTTTACCAAACATGTTGTTCCAAGCATGTCAGCTTGAGAATATTCCTTTCACTATTATTAATAGAAGAATAAATAAGAATATTGATTTCAGAAGTATGTATTATAACAGTGTATGGGATGTGGTGGTCTCTATGAGGAGCAGGGGGAGCTACCCCAGGCTCTTTCAAAATCTCAAAACTCCCCTTACTATTGTACTTAAAAATGAGAAGGTAGAACAATGGTCCTGTTTTGCTAAAAAAACCTAACACAAGCAATTTTTGCCAGCTATAACAGGAAACAATTTAGGTGCAAAATAGACTTCTGTAGATAGGATCTGCACCATAATGTTAGTGTCACTATCCACCTAAGTAGCTAGAAAAGGCTGTTTTACTTTCTCTGCCACTTTTCTCTTCACAAAATGGATAAGAATTGACAGTATCTTCCTGCTGCATCCACAAAAATGTTTTCTCTCTGTGCACTGGGCAAGGCTTTATAAGAAATGCAAGGAAAAAAAAAACCAAAAAATCAAGAATTTTCTTCTTTTGAAATTAGCCCATTATTAAGAGTTTTATACAAATTTGAACAATAAACAGTTTCAGAAAGCTCTGTGCAATGTATACTCTTTTTATTTCAGCATAATTCCTATTTTAAAAAGATACTTCACAAAAATGATCATTTGTTCTAAATGAATGGGACTTTGATTAGCCCTTAATAACTCTGGCAATCTAGTTAGTGAAAAACAAAGTAAGCCAGGGAAACTATTACCAGTGTTTTGATTAAATTACTGATCAGAAGGACTACGTGGCTGGTGACTGTTTTTCTCAATTTACCTCCTAAGCAACCCAGCAGTGGAAAATGCATCAGCTAAACTGCATATCCTCTGAATCACTCTTTTATGTCTGCCTTCTACCTGTAAACCATATGTAAGTTTGAGTTTACACATATTGTTCCAAGACATATCGTTATCTCAGTTCATAACTTTTAGTGTTTGACTTACAAATACAGAAAGATCACCTATGTGAGCAAAAAGGGTTTATACCTTCATTATCATTACAGAACTGTGAATAAAACCTTTCCACTCTCAAGATACAAAGTCATCAGCAATCCTGCTTTCTTTTGTGGATTTTTGAGGCTAAAAGTTGAATTATATTTTAAAGGGAGGAGTATGAAACTCAGAAAATTATTTCTTACCTAATTTTTAACTGCTTAATATTTTTACAGGATTTCTGCCAATAGTTTACACACACAGTGGTAATAATCAAGTACTTAACATATTGTTGGCATCAGCCAGCAGTCAGAGGCAGCTCTCCACAGAGGGGATAAAAGACTGGAACACCTCACACAACAAATATGAAATAGATTTCTCTGTCAAGTAGGTATATCCCAATATCCCTACATCACTAGTACTCTACTATGATGCTTTGCCAGAACCAGAATTTGTCCAAGAGTTTCTTTAAAAAAGACAGTATTGTATTACTTCCATAAATAAATTAAAAAAAAAAAAGAAGCAGTGCCAACAAATCACTGGGGAAAAAAATCAACACAATCAACATACTGAGCTATTCTTTACTTGCAAGCTTGTTCTAACTTTGGATAAAACCAAAAAGTGTAAAAAAAAACCAGTAAAAAAAATCTAAGGCAAAATTAACATTTAGATATGCATTTGTAATATGAAATGCAAAACAAATTCTTGAGGAAGTCTTTCCTAGTGGACAAAAAATAAATTGGCCATTTAGGAGCAAACACAGCTGAAAGCAAGTCTAATACCAGTGAATGCTGAATGGCTGCTGCAAAAAGTGCACTGAAATTTTGCTTGCCACTTACCCATTATTGAAAGGTACAAACTGCAGGTTACACTATATCAACAGAAGGCACTTAAGAAGAGAAAGGGAAAGAAAAGTTTAGGAAGTGAGTCTCTAAGAGCATGTTACCAAAGAGTGTGTCAAACCACACATCTGTCTAATGTTGTACTCTCGAGAATTCCCTCATTCCATGAGAAAGAATTGCATTTCAGTCATTAAAAAAGTCATTACAATGTCTAATTTGTTTATACAGCTGTTGGCACTAGTTTAAGTGGCAGAGGAGTTTTAACTGTTAGGTGGTTATCATAACACTACAGTAAGTAGGCACAACTGCAAGTGCCACACCTTATGCATGAATAATTTCAAAACATGGTTCTTTGTATGAGCAGGTGAGGTTTCAGGTATAATATTCCATCCCCATTTCCAATCCATATTTGAACAGATCTTAAAAAAACACCTATTAACTTGACTGTGCTGTGGTGCATTGATAAAAGCTTCAAAAATGCAGATGGAAAATTTAGTTGTTAGTATGCCAAATCAGAGTCAAAACAAAGTCTAAGCTCACTATTTTTGCAACCTTTTTGAGACAGGTAAATGGGCAAATGGCAGCATGGTGAAACAGAGTGCTCACCATGCAATAATAATGACAAGTAGTAAAGGAAAAATTAGACTGTCACCAGCATTTAATGTCATATGAAGTACTGGCATTTACTCCTTTAAGGAATGTAAGCATCAATTCCATCAGAGACAGTTTGCAGCCCTTTGTGGAGAAGGTAAATATTATTTTATGCATATCAGCTAGCACTCTAGTGCAAGATGGGATCTTTTCCAAATAAGTTCAGACATACCTTTTACTGCCCCTAAAAATCAGAAATAACTGATCCTGATAGAAACATTTAAATTTCCAGTATAGTCACTAATGGTAGGTGCCTCTGGAGATCTCCAGAGGGAGATTTGGTCTGCTTAATTTAAACAGACATAGGAGTATCTTCTGCTATGCAAGATTTCCTGAAATGAGGAAGACTTTATTTAACCTGTAAATACAAGCTCCAAATAATATCTATTACTTTCAAAAGCAGTATCTTTTTGAGATTGTCTTCTGAAAGAAAAAACACACTGAAAAGACCAAGGTCTTGCCTGTAAACACAACTCCAAAATATCACACTTACTTCATAACCTTAGTATTTGTACTTGCAAGAATGAGTAATTAATCATGGTTTTAAATTCTTAGGGAAGAAAGGAAAATAACACCCATTACTGCTTATGCCATATGACACTGACTTTGCCTATCTTGATTACCTATTAGAGTGATAGCTGCAGATTGCAGTATATAAAATGATATGCACTGAACCTCTAATTTGCCTGCCATGAAGATAAATGAATAGAGTCCATCATTTAAAACTCTCCAGAATACCAGCCTGTACAAGTAAGGAGTTTTACAGCAGAAAGTGACTTTTTCAAGCCATATTCAGCACTGACTGGGGTACAGCAGAGTTCATATCTGTTCCTCTAATTGCACTTTGTTGCTGTGAATATGAACCTGTGGAGTCCAGGGCACAGATTACAGCTGTTGGGGTCCAACACAATCAAAAGTTATATTGATTTTTTTGGTGAATCCACTATTTACAGAAAAAGGAGGATTACTGTGAGCCACTCACAAAGGAGAACTGTGCAGAAACCACAGCCTGCTGAAAAGAGATACTGTCACTTGTGCAACCAGGGGTTGATTTCAGGGGTTTAAAGTTTTCAACAGGAGAGAACCTGGAAAACAGAGATTAAGCACTTATATTGACATATTTTAAAGCTAATTCTTTGCTTGGGATTTTTATGCCTTTTTATATCCATCAGGAAAAAACAGAGGAGATGCTAAGAAATCTGTCCTTTTCTGTATGCACAGCAGAATGGTCTTGATATGTTTTCCTGAGTTAATATTAGATATGAGCAGAAAGGGGTCTCAAAAATATCTGTCCTTTTGCTATTTTCACTATAAAGATGAATTAAAGTATATAGTTTTTTAAATTTCAGGAATTATTAGTTTTGAAAAATTTGACCAATACGTATTGTTCCTACAATTTAAATTTAAAATTTAAAAATTTAAATTTTAAAAAGCTATTTAGAATTTTTAAGTTCAGTAATACAACTTGGATAGTTTGTTAGGTTTAAGTATGACTCTTTCTCTGAGGCATCACCACAATCCATTAAGCTCCCCTTATTTTCTTCCTATTGTAAGCTTAATATGTGATTCATTTTTTTTCATATCACATAGGACAAAAAGATGATCTTTCATATTTGAATCTCTAATTTACACTCCTCATCTTCCTTTCCCAAGTAGTAAATGGTGAAGAAGAAAGCTTTTTTGCAGCTTCTTCAGCCCCCTTTTTTTTCCCAAGGGGAAAAGCAGTTATATGTCAGGTCTCTAAGGATTTTGATGCTCTCTTTATGCCTTGACCCTATTTTCATACTCAGAGTTACAAGGAAAGAAACTATCCCACAGAAAGAAAATATACTTGGAGGTTAGTAAGCATTTCAGTATGTAAATTACATGTCCTTTTCCTCAAGATCCACTCAAGTCTTTAGGGACAAGGGCAAGTAAGCTCTCAAAATGAAATACTTTATAATGGAAATATTCTATTCCACTCTTTTAGGTACTCACTCAAGGAGAAAACAACACAACTTCAAGTCTCTAGAGGAAACCAACACAATAAACTATATTGAGCAGTTTTAATATAAAAGGAGGAAAGCATTCCTGATAGATGAAAGACCTTGGAACTTACCAAGTAATATTTGCAAAGTTTATCTTTGTATAGTATTTTGGAGTTATTAATTAAATCATGGCATCTCTTGTAGGGAAAATTGCATTGATTTTCTCCCCATTGTAGATGCCATTTTAATAAAGAAGAGAGACAAAAGCATGATGTTGAAGCTGGAGGGATAAAAAAGATATTTCTTTTAAGAAGGAAAGAATAATGATTGCCTTTGAACTTCAAAACTAATGCCACTTCTCCCAGAAAACAGCACTACTAATGGAAAAGAAATTTTTCTGTTTTTTTTTTTCTTTTTTCTGTTTCATCACTCTTTGTTTTGTTGTCAGAGAAGAGTTATTGCTCACAATTACAGATATAAGAACCAAGAGGTTTTACTGTGAAGCTATCAGTAATATTTCAACACCAGAAACCATGTGGGAAACTGTATTTAAAAGCTGTCAAGAAGATGTAAAAACAGAATTAAAGCAAGTCCTTAGGTGGATCTAAATGCACCAGGCAAGAAGAAGACATTTAATATCTCTAATTCTCTTGTTTGGGGAATGGGTAACAGAAGAGAACTGGAGACAATAAAAGTGAGAAGCTTCACGGTCTCCCTAAGTAGCATCTCCTTTTACCAGTGCAGAGGACAGGGTTAAATGGGTCACTGACAAGAAATGCCTTTAGAACCTTTCTGGTCACTGAGCCTTCAGAGATCAGAGTTGAAACTTTTCTTTTTAAACTGAAATACAGAGCTGTTAGCAAAATAACTGTTGCCTTCAACAGAATTGTTTTTGTCCTTTAGTTCTGGCTATCTGTGCATATAAATGTGGCATGTAACTAGAGATACCTGTAATCCTGTAAACTTATTACAATATTATGATTGTACAGACACATATTGGAATTGACTTCCATGTAAGCCTTGAATTTAGTAACTCACAGGTATGGACATCAGGTAATGAACATCAATTTGTTTAGCAGTGGTTTTCATTCAAACTTTCTAGTTTTTCTATCTGACATCTAAACAAAAAACCTCACAGAAATGTAAGTTAAGAAAGAATCTAGATTTAGTAAAGAGGGAAGAGGGAAATTATGTTTTATTGTTATGTAAACATATGCACCCACTTAATATCCCTAAATCATACCATTTGTTCTTCTGTATGCCTACTGCAACTTGAGCTGTGGTACTTGTAGGTACAGATGGCCCAGCTGCCAGAGCCTCACTTCCTACACTTATCTACCATATGCAAGCCTTTTAACTAAATAATTTTTAATAACTGAAGTGAGAAAGAGAGCAACTAGTGTTTTGCTGTAGATGTGCACTCAGCAGAAACTTGAATTAACCTTTATGGTGCAGTAAATTAATACTTTCATTATTAAAGAGATGGTTAGAACTATACTGTATCCATAGGAAAAAGTGTCTTACCTGAATAATATGTTTCAGCTTGTCAATAATTTGACTTATTACAGGATCTGTTCCCTTCACTTTTACTTCTGGATTTTCAGACTGAGCTTTGATTCCACTGCCAACCACACGGTGTGTATAGCTAGTTTAATACAGAAACACACATAAAAATGGTTTAGTAACTTACTCCAAGAGAGTCATCTTCTAGTTTGTATTATCTCTCGTGGCACCAGCATACCTCTTTAATGAGATGCATTAATTTTGTGCACATATTTTTTCACAAAAAAAGAAATGCAACAAAGGATAATTACCTTCCACAAAGTTCTGTTATTTATTAGCACTTTAAGTTTACTGCAACTTTAATAAGAAAAGTTACCTATATTTTGTAGCATGAAACATTCAGCCCTGTGCATATCGTTTTGTGTGTGTGCCAAAAGGCCGTGCTCCATTTTGATTTTGCTAAATACAACATGATGATTGCCTAAATGTGGGACAGGTTTTCAGGTTTTTAAAACAAACTCCAGATTCCATACATACTGTATGTTCAGAAATAAACCTGAAGTTTTCCAGTGTTTTTGTGAGTACACGCACAGACAAAATATTTAGTGAAAAATAACAGCCAAATTGTGCATAAATTATTTAGCATTACATAAGTTACATAAGTAAGAGTAGGTCAAAATGTACTTGATATACAGATATATAAAAAAAGAAGTAAAGAACAGATATAAGCTGCTTCAAAAAAGAACTGCTTGAGTAAATAGAACATTGTTTATAATACATCAAAATTCAAAATACAGTAAATAAACTAACCACCAAGCAGGGGATTCTGTAGCTTACTAAGAAGTAATTCTTCATTCAACTTGCAATATATGTAATATTCAAGTTATGCAAGAAAACCTGAATATCTACCTTCTCATCACAGATACTGTACATTATGCAAATACTCTCCATATGCTATATTTTTTCAGTGTACTCTATAAGAGGATAGCTCTATATGTCTCTGTCTCAAAAGTATTTTACCAGCTGTTATGCTGTAAGAAAAAGAGAGGAAATTACTTTATCAGAGTAAAGGAATGTCTAATTCCTGCCTGTTAGATCCACATATAAGCACAGACAACACAACATATTCAAATTTTGCAGAATGTCTTTTATGAGAAACGATACAGGTCCACTTAACTCTGCAGAGAAGCTTGCAGATAAGCTAAACAATGAATGCAGATCAGTAAAACAAGGTTGCCACATAACAACAATATTTTGTCCTTGATCTTTACTTAAATATCACCCTAAATGAGATTTAGGATGTTCCTGAGGAAGCATACACACTGAATAAATGAGTGGCTCATATTCTTGAAAAGGTTTTACTTTGATTTACAGCAGACAGCTTTTTGTGCAATGGAGCTATTTGCCAGCTTGAAGTGCTGGGTTAAAGCTTTGTATAGGGGTGCATACAAAACCTGCAGTCTGCCTGCTAGTCTTGGGTCATTGTTTAATGCAGCAATTTGGGCTGGGCCAACAAATCTTCTGGTAATTCTAAGTGTGAAAAATTAAAATTAAACACAAAAACCTTAAAAAAATTTCTTTGGAAGTCATTTGCATAAAACAAATTATAAAAATAAATAAGGAATTAATTCCAGCTGAACAGTACTGCATTGACCAGAAAAAACAACTGGTTTGACTTGACATACCAATTTAATGCAATACCAAAATTTCTCTTCACACCATAGAACCATAAAAAATCTTGAAGGTTATGTCTATCCCTTCTATGCAGTGGCCTTGTGCTGTTTCACAGCATGCAAAATCTGTGTTCTCACTTTCTGTCACTCAGAATCCTTCAATTAACACCTTTCTTTCAAATGCTCCAAATCCAACTATTGCACATTTGCCTGTGAACTGCATAACTGTGCAAAAGAATATTCTTTCTCTTTTTTTAAAAATTCAATAATATTCATTTCTCTGACCATGCAGGAAGAAATAAATTGTGCAGAAGCCAAAACTTCCCTAGACTACAATTTTATTAGTTTAACTCACCTGGGAATTATTTGGTTATGACTCATTCAAGACTGACTATCATTTCTTTTCCAGCTATTTCTATGATGAAATCAGAAGTCTTGCACAGCTGGTATTGACTCTCTTCTTTCACATGAGAGACAGTAGCTGGGAAAGTAATGCTGTCTTGTAAGTGGACCTGAAATTAGGAGTTTCAATCATGTACTGCAACCTCTTCAGAGCCAACATTCTCTAAACTCCACCTTTTTTCAGTTGAGAGTGAAGAAGGGCAAGAAGCTGAAGCAGAGGTGATGTGCACTGAAACAGTGACAAGCAGCACACTAGTGCTTGTGCATCTTTAAGTCTATTTGCATTGAACAAATATTTGGATCAATAGGTACTGGTAGTAACAACCTTGGTATTACTTTTTCTTATTTTCTCGCTGTTTAGCACCATTACACCTTCTTTCTCACTACTGACCTTTCTCTCACCAACAGCTGGCATGATCCTTTCTGAGGTTTACAGAATGAATTTGTTATTTTCCCTGCTTTCTGCTGCCTGCAGGCTCCTTTTTCCTCCACACCATTCCCAAAGAGAAGAGTATACCTTTCCACCTAAAACCTTCACAAATAACTGACTGCTTCCAAACTCTTCAAATCCTGCTCTGTGAAAACTGGCACATTTCATCCCAGTCTCCTGACATTTTTGTCTGTTACAGGCTCCAGGAGATCCCAATTAATATACAAGTTTATGTCAATAGAGAAAATAACAATCCTTATATACCAGCTCTTTGGACCCAATATTGGTATAATCACTACACATGCCAAAGTTTTCTGGTTAATCAAATTTACTAGATATTTACCACATTCCCACTCTGACTCTTAAAGGAGTTGGTATTTCTCTCAAAAAATCCTTATACTTTTGAAGTGATGTGTTCTAATTCAAGATTTGTAAAGTTTTTACTACTTTGAGAGTTTTAAATTTGCATTCCAAGACTTCGATCTTGAAATTGATCTTCCAGGTTATGAATGTGAGTTCTCTCAAGGAACAGGAAGTAACCATCACATATGGGAAATGAAGAGCTGAACTCAAAAACTTAAGATTAATTTAAATGGAATTCAATTTGGAAGAATGTTTTGCCCAAAATGTATTTGGCTTGCTTGGCAAAAGCAAAGCCCAGGGGAGGCTGCAGGAGTGGCCTCTGGGACAAGGTGGCAGAAGCTTTCCCCATGTCTGGCACAGCCAATGCCAGCCAGCTCCAAGACAGACCCACTCCTGGCCAAGCCCATCAGTGACAACAGGTTTAAAATGGAGAAAAAGCTGCTGAGCAAGAGGAGGTGGACAAGATGAACTGAGAATATGAGAGGAACAGCCCTGCAGAGCCATGGAGAGAGCAGTCTGTGCTGGAGCAGGTTTGCTGGCAGGTGACCCTTGGGAGGACCCACATGGAGCAGCCTGCTCCTGATGTACTGCACCCTGTGGAAATGACCCATGCTGGAGCAGTTTGTGAAGAGCTACAGCCTATCAGGACCCATGTTAGAGCAGCTCATGGACAACTGACTCCCATGGGATGGACTCCATGCTGGAGCAGGGCAAGAGTGTGAGGAGAAAGGAGTGGTAGAGACCGAGTATACTGAATGCCCAAATCTGAGTACACTCAATGTACTGAAGTAGATTAATATATATGTTTGCATTTTTCTAGTTATTGGAAATCCTAACCCGTATTAAATTTCACTGCAAGGTGATCCAGCTTTGGCCAACTGACATTAAATACTCTCATTTAATTTTGACTTTGTTGTAATTATATGCTCTGATGAGTCATAAGGTAGATTGAACACTTTCTCCTTTCTTCAGGTGTATAATAAGGCATTGACAACACCTTATGAAGCATTACTTTATTGATTCTTACCATAAAAGTAAGATTATGAAAGTCAACATATTTTTTGTTTCATCTACTCTTTGTCTGTTTGAAATGGTATCTCTTGCCTTCAAAAGTTATAAATTACTTATAAGTTGTTGTTTCATACTCCACATAATTTCGTTTAATTAACAAATGTCTATAAATCTAACATGTTCCAATACTCTAATGTAAATGAAATGATGTGTCAAGCTAAACAGGCTATTGGGAATCTGAGCATGGTACACAAAACTTCATCCCTGCAGACTCATACTTACATGCAAAATTTGTTTCCCTCTATTTGAGGGTGGGGGGAATATAAAAGTCTCAGACTCTTGGTTTCAGAGACTTCATTCATTTTAAAGTTTTAATATGGCATTAATCACTTTCTGTTTCTCTAACTCCTAATGAACAAGTAATGGGAAAAATATTTTAAGGATCCCCACCGAGGTAGTCTGACTTAGGCAAGTGTTGCTCAGATTTGAATCCTGGGGAAAAAAATGACGAATTTCTTGCTGGAGAAATAATAGACCCGCCATCTGTGCTCATTTCTGTACAAGCATGGTAATGTATCACATCTCTTTAATAGGCAGACTTGGTCCCCAAGTACTATTCATTTTCATCAGCATTAGGAAAAAACCTCAAGAACCAATATATTTGTATTCTATAAACATGTTTTAAAGTGATGAATAACAAGGTGCCCATTTTCTGAGCTCAGTATATGAATATTCATATAAATTACCTTTTACTCTCTATTGTATTTATGAATACTATTGGTGGGGTTTACTTCTGATTCTCTCAAGATCTCTGATAAAAGAGGAAATTATGCTTTATTTGCTATCACCAATTTCTTGGTACATACAGTTGGAAAAGCTATTAGAAGTAATAAATACATCAATTCTTGTATGATTCAGCCATTTTGGATGTGGTGCTTCAGGAAGATCTGTACATGTATATCCCTTCAGCACGAAATAATCTGTATTATTTTGTGATGACAATTAATACATCATATTTATGTTCAACAACTGATTATGATTTTCCTTATTGAGATTTTAGGCACTTTGACCATGTTTCAAGTGGGAGGTTAAAGTAATGAAAGGTTACTATGACAGAAAAGCTGTTGTCCAGAACATCCCTAAATGCACTGGAAGTCAAGCCTCTCCCAAGAGACCTGGTGATATTCTCCACTTTAGCAAGTCTGCCATCCTGATGTATATTTTCCAACTGCTACCATCACCACCTGTCACTGCCTTCTTCTGGTCCCCAGGGGTGTTCCCCAGCAATCAGTGCTGGGGTCCATCCTGTATCGATGGTTTGGAGAAGATCAAATACAGCCCCAGCCAGTTCACAGATGACACCAAATTAGGTGGGACTGTTGATCTGCTGGAGGGTAGGAGAGATCTGGAAAGATTCAAACAGTGGGCTGATGACAATGGCATGAGTTCCAGCCAGGCCAAGTGCTGATCCTGCACTTGCTTCACAGCAACAACCTCAAGCAGCATCATAGGCTCAAGAGTGACTTGAGAGCTGCTCAGCAAAAGGAATTTGGGGGTGCTGGCTGATGCACAGCTGAATGTGAGCCAGCATGTGCCCAGGTGGCCAAGCACTGATTATCCCTCTGTGCTCTGCTGGTGAGGCCCCACCTCAAATCCTATGCTCAGTTTTGGGCAGTCACATCAAAAAGGATTTGAGGTGCTGAAACATGTCCTGAAAGGGGCAACAAGGCTTATGAAGGGTCTAACAAGTCCTTTAAGGAGCTGCTGGGGAAATGGGGCTTGTTTAGTCTGGAGGAGACTTGGAGGGAACCTCATTGCTCTCTACAACTACCTGAAAGGAGGCTGCAGTGAGAGTTCCTTCTGCCATGTCTCAAGTGAAAGAGCAAGAGGAAATGGCCTTAAGATGTGCCAAGAGGGGTTCAGATGATGTATTAAAAATAAAATAAAATCACTGAAAGAGTGGTTAGGCATTGGAATAAGCCCAGGGAAATGGTAGAGTCATCACCTCTGGAAGTCTTTGAGAGGTGTCTGGGTGTGTCACTGGTTTATGGTGATAATGCTGCTAGTTTGATGGTGGGACTAGATGATCTTAAAGGTGTCTTTCAGCCTTGATTATGATTCAGTGTGATTCCTGTGCTTTTCAGTGCTTGGGTCAATTGCCACTATCAAGAGCTATTCAGGAAACACTGAATAAGTGTCAAGTTCCAGGGTCATGAAACTGAGACAACTGTTGTGGTTGTGAAAGGCTTACACTGGGTACATTGCCTTACCCCTGAAATGCTGGTGTGCCTCAGGTAGCCACAGCTGTAGGATGTTCTGTGGGGCCACAGCTGCTGCAGCTGTACAGAGACACTGCCTGACAAAGCTCGTTGTTAATCACTCTGTGGCACTAGGATCCTCATCTTCATTTGTGATATTTCATCTCAAATGATATCTTACTGCATTCCAGTAATCTCCATGCCAGTAAACAGAAAACAATCATAAACTCCTCATCTGGCAATAACAGAGAAGTCTATCTCCATCCACCTAATTTCCTGCATTTGAAACCAATTTGATGTAAATGATGCAATGCTGGTTTTCACCTGACTGCTTGAAGTAAGCAGTAAAATGCTAGAAAACTTGTTTTAAAGTAAGTGTTTGCTTCCACTGGGCTCTTTAGGAAGATCCAGACGATGAGAATATAATGCTAAAGAGACCAAACAACTTCTAAAATAGTATATTTATTTACTGTATTTACCTTCCCTGTTTTCATCTTCTTTAGCTGCCATTGATGCAGAAACCAAGCTGCATCTTCTGCAGAATGTTCTCTTTTCCATGGAATGGATTTTCTTTTTTGTATCCTCTAGTTTTTAAAAGTAAGCCTTCATGTACTGGCCTTGTTAAGGGATTTGTTTTGTTCAGCTTCTCATGTTAATTGAATTCTAAATGACTTCAGAACTTAGGTTGTTGGCACTTACAAGTTTCAAGCAAGCACCTGTATTTATATGGTCTCACTGTGTTTAAGACTGGTAAAACAGCACAGTGTGCCCACTACATTTTGTTTTATTTAAGACATAGGATCTGATTTTTAATAACTCCTTCTCAGCTTGCTTGCTTTATGATTGCTGATAATTACTGGTTTACACCTGCTATTGCTATCATCTTCATCTGGGCATTTCAAAATTCTGGGTAAAGTTAATTGAAAAATTAACAATTAACTCAATACTAGTAAAAAGATAAACATATGCAGCAACAAATGAGTAAGAGTGTTCAGTGGTGTAAATTTTAATTAGCAAAGATTAACAAATCAAAGACACGGCAATAATAAAAACAACTTGTAAGTAAGGCAGATGTGCTGGCTATTTTTTAGTGTTACATAGTTTTTAAGAGTAGATATTGCAAAATTAACTTCAGAAAGTAAAAAATATCTTACACCCTGTGATCAGAGACAGGACTTGTAGTAATTCTAGGATAGATCCCATCTACCCTAGACATTTTTTCAATACATTTTAATTGATAAAAATTTCAATAAAATAAATTAAAATGTATTTTAATTTTTCAATGAGAATATATTTTTTGACCTGCAATTGAGTATATGTTAAAAAAAAAAACAGATTGAATATACACTTGTTAAACATGAAGAGAGGGAAAAAACCCTGAGTAGAAGTTGTACTATTTGTACTTCAGAAAAAAAAAAAAAAAGTTCCTACAGTCATTTAGGCTAAAACATGTCATTAAAAAGATGTGTATTTAATTTTTTTATCATTGACAAGACCTGCCTTGTTAAACAGAAAATATCAGATCAGCCTTAAGACTTTACTACATTCGAAGACTGACTTTTTTTTTTAATACTCTTTTTAAAACAGATATTTCATTTTAACACAGCTATTTGAAATTAGGTTCACATGAATAAAACAAATAACACTGAAGTCTGTAATAAAGTATTATAGAGTCTTTCAGAATATTTCCTTCAATGAATTGCCAAGTGTGACCCAGTCCTGTTTCTTATTTTGTACAGAACAAAATCTTTTCTTAGCAATAATTTCCACTATGTTTTAATCCTACAAAATATTTTTGAACTCTTCTAAAGCTCATAACCCCAACAGTCCATCATGATCTTTATTTGAACACTAAAATTTTTGAGAGGATTCTGTATGTGGTTGGAAGCCAGTTGGTCATAGTTTTGTGTTGGCTGTGCCTTCTAAAAATAAGCTCTTAATAAGCCATAAGAAGTGCTAATGATGTCCCAGAGGCTGCCTTAGGCAGACAGGTCTCCCTCTAGAGACTTTGGAAAGCATCAACTTGTCTCCAGTTGCTATGCATGGAAAATGCATTTAGAAGGATTGTTTTATATGCATCTGAAATCTTCCACGGGATGTGTGTCTGTTAAGTCAGACTATCCTTTTTGCAAATAATGTAACAACTTCTATTAAAAGCTAAATTTTCCTCAGAAGAAAAAATGCTGTAACCTGCACATTGAAAATTCATTTTTTAAAGCTTTCCTCTAGCACAGCAAATTTTATTTCTTTGAAAAATTACTGAACTTTTGAAGAATTCTCACTTGAAAGATGCCATGGAAATTAGTCTTCTTGTCTATTAAGGTAATCACTGTAATAGCTATTTATCTGTATACTTATCCCTGCAGTATGTTGCTATTTTCTGGACAGAGAAAGTATTCTCATACGTGTGTTGCAAAATGAATGCCCCAAAAAGCATGACAAAACATGTCTGTAATGCATCTTAACAAATAAATGTGCACTAGTAATTGCAAGGTCTGTCGAAGAGAAAAGAGCTTTGAGACAGATATTTCATTTAAACTAGGTGCCTTGGGTAAGTTACATGCTTAAAATTGAGAAAATAAATTCTTATTACATTAGAAAATAACTAAACAGCAGACATATGCAAGTGCACTAAATCTAGATAAATGAGGACAACAACATCTCCTTCTTGTAGTATTCTGGAAATCTTCTAACAACCGTAATAATTCTACTGTACCTTCATTTAATGGAGCAAGGAAATGAGAGATATTAATTACCATAAACAAGCAAATAAATGTTTATAGCAAATAGCTGGCAAAACAAAAGGAATTACCTTGGAAAAACAGTTCAAGCAAATTGGAAATACAAAGCTGTCAAGCCTAATTAGTGTAAAGTTGAGAAGCCTGCTTCCCCTATAGAATACTAAAGTATTTCTGCTTGGAAATGACAAAAGGGTCATACAACCGTGGCATTATGTAGGACACCAAACCTTGAAGACAGAAGTATGACATGCCATATTTTGTCTTCAAGGTTTGGTGTCCAATATAATGCTTCAGTGCAGAGACCAAAGGGTCCTCTATGGACCTGGAATGCACCTGGTAATTTTGGAACTGATACCTGACACAGTCAATATGTATCTCATAGTCCCATAAGAAGTATACCACTACAAATTATGTCAAACTTGCACAATCTGTTCTTTGTTATTGAATGGTTTGGGGTTTTTTCGGAGGCAATTTATGGAAAATTAGCACAAAATGAGACTAAAGTTCTGGTGAAGGACTATCAAGCAGATAATTAACTTGAGTATGATTATTGATAAAAGAAGAAAGGTCATATGAAGGAATCAACCTAAGTCACTGTGCAATACTAAGGGTGAAGTGCTATTTCAGCAAATTCACTGACATGAGCCACTTGACAGATTTTTTCTTGTTTATTCTAAATAATTAAATCCCATGTGGTAAAGAAGCTGCTTTATACTGTCCTTATCTGTTGTCTGAGTACACAAAGAGTTAGCAAAATATTGGTGGATTATTAATAAATCAGTGTAAGCTGCCAATCCGTCTCTGTGGCTATGGACTCATTTTGCCTTCCTAATTTATCTCAACATGATGAATGATGATGATGATGCAAACTAGGACTTGATGGCACGTATGCAACACATGATGCTTTTATTTTAAATGTTTTTTGAAACCTGTGTGCTTAATAGTAATTGGGAAGGGGGACTGAGGGGATGGGAGGGAGTTACTTGTCTGTTGTTTGCTGGTTTGATTTTGTTGGTTTGGGTTTTTTTTTCTCACAGATAAAACACTTCAGTGTAATCTGCTCTCACTGTCAATCCTACCAAGTCTTGGAGAATATAACATTTTCCTGAGGAGATACTGGATGCAATTGCCTCTTCATTCAAACCAGTTTTACACTTACTTAAGCATACTTACACCATACAGATCTGTGTGGAAGGCAAATAGTCCTCTGGGTTACTTCACAGTTTGGATTGGAGAAGATTTTTCTCAGCAACTAAAAGTTTGTTCAGCAGTTAGCCCATAACTTGTTTTCATTTCACAGCTTTATTATTCACAGCACCTTTGCTGGGAGCATCTGCACTCCCTGATTTGCAAACCACTCTCATAGCCTGTTCTCAGAGCTCCATGAACAGCTCATATGAAGAACAAATACAGAGTTATGTACCAGAAGTCTTAGAGCATGATGTATTCTTTTAAATTATAGGAACAAGCATTATACTATAATGCCAGTTATGTGCTAGAGACATTTACTCTTCATAGGAAATTAAGCATTTTTTACAATGCTATATTTTAGCAATTACGCTGAAGTAACTTTTCATTTTGCACTGGTGCTTAATTAACCTTATACCAAAGACAAGTACAGTTGCCTTAACCTTTGATGCTTTTCACCCTCCATGAAAGCCATGATAGATATTTTTTAAAGTATTTCAGGACAAGACACAAAGAATATTTAAAGTTGTACTCAAAGATAGTGGCATATGCATGAAGAACCTCAGTGTCAGAAGCCATTAGTAGCAGAGTAATGAACTGAAGAATATTCTGGGAAGTCACTATGCAGTTATCTGGACTGGCCTATTAAGACTTGTGTCCTTCATTTTCAATTCTGTTAAGACAAAATTATATCAGCATCACAAAAGAATGTTTTAGATGCACATTTTTAATACCTAACAGCATAGGAATAATGTAAAATAATGTGAACACTACACACAAAGCATATCATGGCACAGGGGATGTAAGCAGGGATAAAATCATGTTCAAGGATGTGTCAGAATTGTCCACAACATTTCACATGGCTCTTGCATTCATGTGTGGTATGGAGCATCTTTTAATGTTTCTTTAAAAAGATGAACTCACTCTTTATTCTTCGTGGGTACAGTCAATAAATATATGAGCTAAGAAAGCTGACATAGCTAATGTTTGTGTTTAAAGACAGGGATTGTAGTGGAGGTTTCAGAGCTTTAATAAACTTTTTGGGTTTCCCATTCTTCCCAACCACCCTTCCTTATGTCTTTTTACAAATTTTACTTATCACATTCAGTTATTGCTTCCTTTTAGATATGAATGGATGTAAATACATTTATTTTCTCTTTGGTGTGAAAAGGTTCATAGGACTTTAGAAGTAAAAAATATTTTAACTAGGTTTTATGAAGATCATATTTCCAGGTCCTTGGTTCACTTTTGTTATCATATGAATCACTTTTATCGTTCTTTGTTTGGCCCCATTGAGATAAAATTACAATAAAAATGTGGCAGTGACTCTCATTCAATCAAATCTTAACAAAATACAGCCTTGAGACAGATAGCACACATTTTTACCCTGAGAATGCCCCTCTCCATAAGAAGAAGAAATATTACAAAACTATTAGCAACTGTACTCCATCTACTTATTTTTAGCTATTTAAAAATTAGTCATCTACTGCCTAAGCATCTATTGCCTACAGAGTATGGAAAGAGAAAGAAAAAAGAAAGCCTTCCTGTGGGAAATAAAGCAATAGTGTAGGATGAAATGATGACTAGTTCTCTCCTTTGGACATGCCTCCTAGACAACCAGTCTAGACACAATAGTGAACTTTGAAATAACTAAACTCAAATTAGATTGCATTACCCTTGGGGTACTCCTTGCTGAAGGGGTAAGCTTCCTGAAGCAAGTCTATTATTCTGGTTTTTTCAGTTTTCCATTTTAAAATCATCAGAGTTCTTACTTACCAGTAAGTCATGGAAGACTCCATGAAAAGACAAGAGCTAAATATTATTATATATCCAGCTATTTCAGTAATGGGAACTGTATACCTAAGCA
Source organism: Oenanthe melanoleuca (assembly GCF_029582105.1). Classification (NCBI taxonomy): domain Eukaryota; kingdom Metazoa; phylum Chordata; class Aves; order Passeriformes; family Muscicapidae; genus Oenanthe; species Oenanthe melanoleuca. Next base: position 71,430,677 of record NC_079333.1, on the reverse strand, counting down.
CCAATAAAATGTCAAAGAATTTGGCATTTTTTTCTGAAACACACAGTTCAGTGCATTCTACAAAACAGGACAGATAATGACAAGATTTATCCCCCCTTTTGTTTCTAAAGAAGCCCAAAGTATTTAATTTACTGAAATATTCAGCAGAACCAGAAAAATTGAAGGACAAAACTTATAAGAAATTTATGTAGATTGTAATGAAATGCTGGAAGCAAGAAAACAAAAGAGTTCCACTTTCTTCCTTTAGGATCAAAAGGAGAAGAATTCTATCATCTATTAGAAGCTAGAAGCTCTGTGTGGCTGCTTAGTATGCAGTCTGAAGAGAGAATCAATCTAGATAAGGCTATTCTGAGAGATTTGATTTTTAACTTCACTTGTGATATTGCCTTGGTTACAGAAATTAATGTCAAGTAGGCAACAAGGGGTTCAAGGATAATGTAAGTCAAGCAGGCTATCTTCTGTATGGGAAATGCTCCAAGGAAGACAAGAAAGGGCAGCCAAAGTGTTGCCAAAGAACATTCTTCAGGAAAACAGTACCCTACAGTAAATATTACATGTCTGAAAACACTAAATGAACCTCGTGTTCCAAAAATATATAAAATTTCTCTGTTTAGTGATCTATTTGTATGCATGTATATGTACATCTCTGCTATGATCTACATACAAAACCAAACTCAAGTATCATGAAATGGTCAGAATGTTTATGAAAAAATGGCTGGGTTTTTAAAGCATTGTAACAGTGAGGAATTTTGCTGAGAGATAAAAACATGCTTCAGTATCATGAGACTCGTGTCTCTATGTATTCCTGATTTACCAGTGAACAGGAAACTGGAAACTAGGTCTTCCACACCACAAGACTGTTACAGTGACATTCAAGTCACTGTAAGTTTTAGGTCATTGGCTGATGTCAGGAAAACCACAGACTAATTTCTTATGCAAAATCTCTGGAGAGAGGGAGAGCAGCTTTAAAAGAAGATTCACAATAACCAGCACAGTCACAGAAATTAATATGTTTCTTGAGCTAAACATCATTTTGTGTTTATCAATACATACAAATTTCAAGTCACCTTAAAAATATTTCTCTACAGTGGGTTGTTTTTTATTAATTCTAACTTCACTGTCAACTGATAGGATTAAACATAATGATTCAAGTGATTGATGTGCCTCAGATTTATTTCACACTGTAACACAAGAAAGAGCTGTAACAGGAAATTCTCCTCTCTGTTGACAGTGTTAGTCACAGCAGTCACATTCACCTATAGACTATTTTGATCAGAGAGAAAAGAGACTATGGTTTGTTGTAAATAGTTGGGGAGGAAATGAAGGAAGATAAAAGTTCTCATATCTCTACATAAAAGTACACAGTCTTTCTTTTACAGTTCCTGAATAAAATTATCAAGTATGCATGACAGCAGGAAATAAGGTATCTAATTCCTGGCAAGCCTTCCTAATCACTAGGATTAGGCCCATGGTCATTCCTGAAACATTTTTTTTCAACTCACTAATCTAAAATTATTCCATATAACCTAAAATTATTCCATATAACAGACTAAGAACTGTGTTTGTGATGCCTGCAATGGTCTGTATCCCAGTGGATTTTGAGATGAGCAGCAGCCCTGAACCCTCAGTCCTTAGTACTGATTCTACTCCCTACCCTGGTAGTATGTTTCTAAATGCTGAATTAAAGGAAGCAGAGAAGTTTCTCAGGTTTTTGTTTTTTTGGTTGTTGTTTTGGGGTTTTGGTTTGGTTTGGGGCTTGGTTTTTTAATGTATCCTAATCCATTACACATGCTCAGATAACACTTAACATATTACTTATTGCACATAAACCAGCCAAATCCTTCAAACTGTGAAGCCCAATGAGGTTGAGGTGCTTGAGGTAGAATTCAGCTGTTCCACACTCTTATTCCTGGAATAGGCTTTTAACAGCCAAGGATGAAACAAAACTTGGCAAGCAGTTCAAAGAGGAAGTGCCATATAAAGTCAAGCAATAAATAGATGGAGCAGGATGAATAACCATGCAAACTTCTGATGTACAGAGGGTTGTGCTTTATTTTTTTTTTTTTTGTGGGTTTTTTTTGTGTTTGTTTGGGGTTTTTTTTGTTTTTTGTTTTTTTTTTTAATCAGTGCTACTGACAATTATCTCCCCTCTCTGGGAGTTAGAACTATTGTGTAAGTGGCCCTTAGTATCAACATCCTAAGGCTATTCTTCAGACTGTGGTGTTTCCTCCCCAGATTTTATATTTTCCTTAGGAGATTATAGTCTGTCAGTAAAATAACTATTAAAACAACAGTACTCTATTAAAAATATTCGTTTACAAATGAAAATATACTTCTTTTTTCTTTCTTCTTAAGCACCCTCCCTAAAGAATAAGGCCTGATTTGACTAACTGTACAAAAGATGCTTCACTATGAAGAGGTGAAAACCTAAAATATGAGTTATTAGAGAAAGTTTATCACAAGTCCTGTGAAGCACTGGAATAGGTTTGGGAAAAGCTGTGGACTTCCCATTTGGGATTTGATGCTGGCAATCCCATACTGCCATGAGTCTGCTGTAAACTCTAAAACAGCTTGGAAACAGCAACTTCACCTGAACTGCTGAGCTCTACACACAATAATGCAAAATTCTAACATGCCAAATATTGTGAATAATATATTACTAGTTCAACTATTTTGACGTCTTGCTACTTAATTTTGAGTGAGCACTAGGATGTACTTTCCATTAGGATACATCTTTCCAATTAATGTAGGAGAAACAAAGTGAAAGTCAAGTAAAAAAAACACCTTGGGTCAAAGTATTCAGGACACAGCCCAGAATACTCATTAAACAGGTCATCGATCTCACTACTTTGTTTTCAGAATAGAACTGAGTCACCAAATAGCTGCATTTTTTTTTTCAGCTGGCAGTATTCACAGAGAGCAGTATTAATGCAATCTATGTTCTCTGACTTAATGAAGACACAATCTTATGCTCTTCATTCAAAGGAATTTTCAATTTAAGGTCCTGAACTTCCAGTGAGTCTATTCAAAGAGGTCTCTGTCCAGGCAGACAGTGAAAATGCAGACCTCAACTGAAAATAGAATTATTTTTGTAATATCACTGTTTTGGACACCTTAGAAAAACATTGAAATAAAAATTGTTTTGTTTTTTAATTTATTTTTTGGAGTGCTTTTAAAATACTGTGGCAATATTGTAAGCCAAAAGACATAACAAGAACTTCCTAAACAGCCTCCAAATATTATCAAATGAGTGTGTTGCTCACCAGAACAGGCATGTGCATATATTGCCCTGGCACCCCAACCTTCTTTTGCTTTAGATAAATTTTGGCAAGTCTTATTCAAGTATATGAATTCAACTGTTCAGAGTAAGAAGCAGTTTCAGATTCCTTTAGACATTCTGCTATAGATGTGCCAGCTCAACAGCTCAACCCTGTTTCCAAAAGATTTACCAGCCCTTAATGGAGGCAAGTAGGGTGGTTGTTATCAGTGACTTTGAACACTCTTTGGCAAAGTTTGAAAACCAAACATAGCTTTAGAAAGAGATTATTTGGAAGAAAGAAATTGAAAAGAAGTCAGAATAAAGCACAAAAGGGGACTCAGATTTCTCAGTTCTCAAGCTATGACAATTATTCCACTACTTATCTGGAATTTCACTAGTTTATTAAAAAAAATTAAAAAGAAAATAAATAATGCACCATGGGAATGAAGTTTAAGTTTTTTCCTCTGGAAGAAAGCAGTAGTGCAATTTTAAAACTCATATGAGACAGCAGAAATTTGAATATTAACAGAAGCTTCTTCATTCCCAGAGAACATGATATATTAATTACATCAATTATTTACCAAATATTCAGGTAAAGATTGGCTCTTCAATAAAATTTAGATTTATGGCCAAGATTTTCTTCTCATATACTAAATTTGCTTTTTCCCTTGGTTTTTACTTTAATTTTGTAAATATAAACAAAATCTATTATCAAGTAAGGGAGGTGTCTTATCTTTATTTTATCTTCTTTGAGGAACTGTATATTTTCTTTTTTTTTTTGTACTGTATGTAATACGCTCAAACCCTGAGAAAAATTTAAAAAATAAATTTTCAAGATTTAAAAAATGTTTTTCTGTAATATATAAAATATTAATAACATTTAATATTAATATTTTATATAATTTATAAATATGTTTGAACTAAATTAAGTACTATACTGAATTTCAGAAATAGATAATATATTTTAATATATAATACGTGATATAATAATATATGTAATAACATTTATATATATAATTAACTAGATTAGGAGGGGGTTGTCAGTTTGCTCCTAAGGATAACATCAGCTTAATGAATTTAACTTTTTTTTCTTTGTGGTTTGTGCCTCATTCTGATTAACTATTAATCACAACAGTGATCAATAAATATTACCAGGAGACATATTTCACTACATCATCAAAATCACTTAACTCAGGAGCCTTTCATTGTATTTTCTCTCCCCTGTCCAGCTGAGGAAGAGTGATAGAGAAGCTTTAGTGGGCATCTGGAGTACAGCCAGGAACAGCTCACCACAGATCTGTGTAAAATAAAATCAAGAAGGCATAGAAGAATTTTGAGATGTTCTCAATTCTTAGTTAGACTTACAGGTTTATCTTGCAAACAGCATGGACCATAAACCTGGCTGCACACTGGGCTAGGGGTTGATTTTCTAAACAGCTGAACTCTTTCTGAAAAGCTTTTAGTTAATTTTACTTAAGTATTTCCTTTTTCTTTCATTAGAAAATCAACAGTGTCCAGAAGGACCCTTTCTCTCCCTCAGCTCTGTATGTGCTGTTTGAGGTGCTGTCAGGTACCACAGCTGGCCAACAGCTGCTGCTTCAGACCTGGGCAAATCCCCCACAGTGTGTGTACCTGCTCCAAACAGGTCATTCTAGTTACTCTGGATACTGCAAAAAATCACATTACATGCACTGTACCTTAGTAAACAGAAGTCAGTATTATAAATCCCTGAACTGAATTAGGAAAACCTAACATGCTTAGCCATAGTTGTAAACTAGCACTAATATTATTGTATGCAGTGGTTTCTAACATCTATATTGAATTTGACAGGGTTTTTTTTACTTATTGTTTAAATCATGACTGCACTGAAATAACAATTGGACATAAATCAGATATAAACTTAGCCCTTGGATACCTTGCTTTGTTTTTGTTGGGGTTTGAGCTTTTTTTGTTTTGTTTCTATGCATTTGTATAACCCTCATATGAAAACTTCTCCAATTTTCAGACTTTTTCTCAAAACCTCTGGGTTTTGAGAGATTCTTTTAGCCAAGCTCCAAGTTGGACACATGCCAATTCTGATCTGAGGGATGTGAGCTCGAGGTGCTTTGGTGATGCTAATGAGAGTGCAGCACTGCTCTAACAGGGATGCACAGCTCTCAGGATGAAGCTGGCTGGCCTTTAGCCAGCTCCAAGCACACGTCAAGTCAGAGCAGGTTTGCCTGCAAAAGGCCAGGAAGATTTGCTGTGACTTGCAGTAAGTCAGAGTCCCAGAACTTCATGAAATGATCCCACTTTGCACAGCCAGGTGTCTGAATGGCAAAATCTCTGAAAGCATCTGTGGCTTATGTTTGAATAAATATGATGTATATCAAGAGACCTTTGCTGGCATAACAAGACTGCCAACTACACAGAAATGCAAGAAGGAAAAGCTAAGTCCCAGTGAGATCTAGGAAACTAGAAAATGTCTACTTAATATCAAGATTATACATGCAGTGAGTTTTATATCCAGAGAGACAAAGTTAACTGGGGATGAGGTACAAAGATAAAAATGGTTATTCATTAGGAGTCCTGATATCTGGACTATTTCACATGTGGGCACTCTGGCAGCCACTTATGTTAAAATAATCATGTACTTGTACCAGACAACATTTCATTTGAAAAGCTATCTGTGTAACAAATGTGAATTTAATTCCATAATTTCATACTTACATGATATAAAAATGTTTGGAAAATTAAAATTTTGCAGGAGATAAAATAAGATACAGGTGGTTATGAGAAATTATATTTGTACCATCATGACAACCCATTTTGTCAAGCCACATCACTTGAGAAAACAAGATCTTATAGGCAAGCATAAATAACAGAACTTGAGAAGATTTTGTCTGTTGCTGTATACTGTTTTTTATGGAAGATAATAACTTCAAACAAAATGATGTTTACTCATGACTTCATACTTCTGCAATGTGAAATGTGTGACATTTCACAATAATTTCAGTGACTGATAAAAAGATGTATAAAGCAGAAGTTTATAGTTCTACTTAACATAATCAAAATCAGTTAAGAGCTTCATCATTATTAATTCTAATAATGCTGCCACTTCCAATACATACAAAGAAGTAGTTTTCCTGTTGTTATTATATTATATACATTTGGTCAGAGGGAATAAACGGCACAGGAATTTTTGTTCTTACATATGCAGGAAGTAAAAATTTCTAAATGCTTATTTTGCACCTACCACATTTTGAAATGTGTTATGAAAGAACAGAAGAAAGAATCAACAGTCTTTTTCTGGTTATTATAATACTTGTGGATTTTATATTAACAACATCCAGTTGACTAGAGTTCCTTATGTTTGGAGAAAAATTTGAGTTCACACCAATCAGCTTCCCCATACTTAGTAGGCAAACAAAAAGTGCCAGCAGATTTTGAATATTATCTAAGTGAATAATCCAGGAAAAGTACCAAATAAAATATGCATCTATTTCAATGCAGAGAGATATGAAAACTCTCTATGCTGCTCCCACACTTCTTACAGTGTAGTGCAATCTTGTGATGCAATTCTATGATATTTTCATCATCTAGCATCCACACAAATTGCTCAGCACCACACATACAGTAAACATGTCCACACCTGGGGAATGCATATGTATATATTCATGAACATAAATGTCTAACAAACTAAAAATAGAGCACTCAATCAAATCCACAAAGTGGGATTTTACACACAATTTCTTGGGATAGCCTGCTGTATTGTACTGTTAGCAGAACAAAGTGTATAATAAAGCAGTCAGAGTGACTGTAATGCAAAGGAAAAAAAAAAAGACTTTTGATCTGCTTTAAAAAATGGCTTTAGCAGCTATTAGACACTCTCCAGTGGGAGGACATCATCTGGGGGTACATAGATTGGCCTGGGTTAATTCTGCCTAGTTGTCTAAAAGTGCCAATTCTGTTTGCTCAGTTGCTGAGTCCCTCTGTAGTCAGAGGAGAGACAGGGGCATCTTGGAAGGGAAAATCATCCTGTGTAAGTCTGATTCAGCTCTTTCTAAGAGCCTCAGTCTCTCCACTTGTGACAACCAACACACCACCACGATGGAAGACTCAGAAGAGGAAGGCAAGAAAGATGAGCTCAGGGGAGGAGGTAAGATCATCAGTCACTGTAGAGAAAACTAAACTGATTTCAAAGTGGCAGGGACAGGAGGGTGACCTTTGTGGCAGATATCAATTGTACCAGTGCATCTGCAGGCTGCAAACAGTCCCCCATGAGAATTAGGAGACAGCAATGCTTCCTGAGCTAGCCAGACCATCATCCACCATCATCCACCATCGTACACCACCAACCCAACAAAAACTGTAAGAGCTGCACAGGTAATGAGATGAACTTTAAACAGAGAAATGGGCTTGAGTTGGCTTTCACCCACATGCTCCTTCACAGCAGCTGGGGACACCTGGTGCCATGACATGTTGGTGAGGATACAGGCATCAGCAATGGGAATCTTGTTTGTGCTGTGATTCAGCTGTGTATTTCAATTCCCTGTTATGTTGTGTTGTGATTTCAGAATATTGCAGTATTACTTTCTAATGTGAAAATCACATGTAATGCCAACTATCCTCACATAAGTAAATGTGATGTTAAACATCACATTGTGTAAAATATCTCAAAAAACCTAGTCAGACAGTACTGGACTCTGACACTACTGAACGTAGGAGGCATTAGGACTCAGACTCCTTGTTTAGCAGACAGGCAATTCTTTAAATTAAGATGCAATGAATAAGCAACAAATGAGATGTTCAGAATTCAGGTCACTGGATTTCAAGTAGCATGATGCCTAATAGGATTTCAGGGACTACACATAGATGGGTTTAATCAATATAAGACAGTCATTTAGGAAAGAATACAGCATAATTCCATTTTGAGCAGCATTTTTCCAAATGGATGTGTCCATATGTACTGGGTACCCAGGCATTGTCGGGGAGCTTAGGATGTTCTTTGGGTGATTATCTGTCAGTGAGCAGAAAAAAAAATAAGTAAGGAAAGAAGTCTGTTTCACATCTGGGCCTTATCATTTACCAAGTAACAGACTTTTTCCAGGCAGTTCTGTGAGTAAGTGATGGTCAATGCACACCCTTTAGAATATATAACTATATTAATCACATTAAAGAAAATGCAGGCATTCTGTATGTTATTATACTACCAGTACAGGAGTTGCACTCAGCAATCGCTTCTGGCTGTCAAAATAACTGATTCTAATGGGAAGATTCAATGGAGAAGAGAAAGTGCAACCATATATTATGCAGGGAAAAAATTCATCACAGTATCATGTAATTTACAGACCAGTGAATTGATTGGCCCAGGATCCTGAATTTTTAATTTTATCTGCTGTCAGTACAATCACTGTAGCTCATGCCAACACCATATGTTACCTCACATAAACACCACCCCACTTCTGGGTGCTTTCAGATAATGAAGATCTAGGAGAGCTCTACTCTCTTGGCTGAGTCACTTGCAAGGTTTAAAGAAACTTGGCTCTGTGTATTTGTGTTTCTAAAGACTGCACTTGGTCCACCAACAGGTGTGAGTATTTGGTAGGAAGACAGATATATAAACAAAACATTCTTGCTTAAATAAACCTTTGGGAAACAAAATGGTTCAAAGAGGGAGAAGTACATGTAATAATTTTTCCAGGTAGATTTGTGTTTCCAATTTAAAATATTGATAAAAGTAATTTGAAAGGAGAATCATGTAAGTAAAATACTAATGAGAGTAAAGAATAAAAGGCAATTTTATATTTTATATTTTAAATATTAATTTTAGAACAAAATCTAACATATAAACTTTCGGAGCAATGGAAGCAAAGCTGATATGTATAAGAGCTCAAAAGCTCTTATACACAGAGAAACACAAAAATGAGAATAGTTACCATTTGAACTGGAAAATGGTAGTAAAGGATTTGAAAAAACAGCATAATTGAGGAAAGGTTTAAATATCTATTATCCAAAGAGTACAGAAAAGCATCTATAACTGTGGCATTACTTCAAGTCTACAGGTATAGACAATTTAAAAACTTGTGTATATGTGATGCCTTACACATCTGTAAGTAATTTTCAGACTTAAAATCACTGTCACAATTTGTTTCAGTCAATCACTTAAAGCATCTTCAAAAATTCAATGCAAACTGAGTTTTTGTTCTGTATACAGCATAAAACAAAAATAAAGCAAGACTGAACTTTGCTTAAAGAAGTTATACTAAACTACAGCAGTAAGTGGGCACAGTACTGTTTTATTCCCCAAGTACAAATAGGATTTTTCTGCAGTGCTGAACAATAGAACAATTACTGAAGAGAATTAATTAACAGAGTAAGTGGAGTTACCACCTTTCTTAAAAATAAAATTGGCTATCATTATAATGTTAGGTGTAGATCTCATCCAGAAAGTGTTTGATAGGTGTGTTGAGAACATGCCTTCAGGTCAGGCCTGTAGGGGATTTAGTGAGAAGAAAACCTAATTTAATAATCAGTGTTTGGATTTGACATGAGATAATCACGTAGCTGCTCAGCCTGAAATTGCCTAAGATAATTCTGCCTATACACAGAAGCAGAACTTTTGGTTCCCTGTTAAATTTTTTGATGACTGTTGGTGTTGAGGTAGGTATTTTGATGATCACAGCTTCTTATATGTGCACATAAATTCTGTGGACCAGTGCCAAATATATTAAACAACTTGTGATGCAGAAAATCTCTGGCAGAGCCAGGGAATGACTTGATTCCTGGAAGCAAAGGCAGTTCATGATTACAGACCTGATCTGGAATTAAGGGAAATGGCTAGTTTAATTCCCTGCTCTGTCACAAACTTTCTGTGACCTTCACCAAATCCTATTGGATACATATATTTATATGTGTAGCTATCTCCAGATTTCTTCTAACTGAATCAATGTGAGTCTCTGAAGCAGGACAGTTGCATACACACAGATTTGTGAAGCATGGCACTCTAGAAGCTAATTCACTCAATTTCTCTTCCAGTAATTCCTTATCAGCCAGATTTCAGGACTGAAAATATCTAAAATAATTCAGTTTCAGCAGCTATGAAATCTTTCTCAATGGGGAAAAAAAAAAAAAAAGTAAGCCATTTCATTACCTTCTTTTCTACTTCTTTCCTGCTCAGCATGAACCAAATATTTATTTAAACACACTGCCACTGCTCTGATACAGACACAATCCAGATGGTACTTCTGGTTATATTTTACTCCTTACAGAGCTGTTACTTCAATATTGTGTATTTAGCAAATGGAGAAGGAAGTTTCACTGAATCATGCCTACAGAACATTAAGTTACTCATTCCACAGAGCCACTGTTCCCTTTGGCATTATTGATGAGATCTGAGCTATGAAGTTGAAATTTGCTATTCCAACATCTTTAATAAGAAACAAAATAGGATGACTAGAATTTTGTTTTGTCACTTCTTCGGTTCAAAGTGATGAAAACATTATATTAAATTCCAAAGAATGAAAAATTAAACACTTCAAAAAGGGCTGAAGAGGTTGAATGCGATGTTATGTATTTCCAGAAGTCAGAAACTACAGTGGAAGTGTCCTAACCAAAGGTTTCAAAATCAAAGTATGGTTACTGTTTGATTTCCATTTCTATTGCAGCATTGCTTTTATTTCAGGCTCTGCAAGAGTTGGGTGACAAAGAAACTGCATAAATAGACCTGTCATTCTTTTAAGCTGTGTTTTCAGAAAAAAAAAATATTGATAGTGAAATTGGAAGACTTAAAGAAGGCCATTCACGTTACCCAGGAGAATACAAATCAATAAAGTTCATGGCTCAGAGGTTCTCATTGATTGGAACATACTGGTAGCACAGTAATTTCAAAAACCAATGCAGGGTTTGCCAACCACACCACATTTTGTGATTGTGGACAATAAAACTCCATGACCTAGGAACAGCTCTCTACGGTACTGCCTCTGAATGACTTAATGTGCTTGAGTCCAGCATGGATCGGCTAAATACTGACCACTTGAAATGGATTTCAGAAGATTATAATACTCATATAACATAAAATGTTTAATATAAAGAAATCCATAAAGTACTATCGGCTGAAGAGTGCAGACGTTTTAAATCATAAAAGAAAACTAATATTTAAAGGAAAATTCTGTCTCATAAAAACATGTTTAAATGCCATGTAATCCCCTTTAAAAATGTACCAAACTAAACTCTTCTATTAATTCATTAGATATTGAAGTCATTATTGGCTGTCACAGTCAATTCATGCATGCTTCTATGCCAGTAATTAACTTCAAGTCAGCAAGGGAAAAATAAATCACTTCTCTTGCTCAGAGACATATCTCACTTAAACTCTTAAGCAAAAATAGCCTTCTCTATCAGTTGTTGCTGTGAAAAAAAATGCAGATTATTTCTGAGCTGTACAGTAGCTTATTCTGACTCATGGGACACACTGTGAATGCTATGTTCACAGCTCCAAACCATGGAAACTAACATGAAACAAACTTCTACATAGTGCATTAACTCCTGCAGAGCCAGGCAGCTATACTTGAATATTTAATTGAAGTATAAACACATAATACAGAATATATAATTATAATAATATAAAAATACCCAGTTAGGGTTGCTTGATAAAAAAAAAAAAAAAAAAACCAACAAAAAAACAAAGAAAAAAAGGGTTTTGCATGGATAGAATGCTTCCCTGAACCATCAGGAGCTATTATTCAGTTTGTCCTTAATAATTTCTGATTTTCACAGTAAAATCTGCATATTCCTTCCCATTTCTCCATCACTTTTGCCATGCCTACAGCCTGTATCCACAGGAACTGCTCTGACTAGAGAGAAAACTTTTTAAGCACCTTCTTCAGTGTCTGGGAACAGATTTGTCAGGGGCTGCTTCTTGTCTCTCTGGCTTTTTTGGTTTTTTAAGTATATGTTTTAGACTGCTCCATTCAGTTCATGCTCCACCTGTGTCTCTAAAGTCATATATCAAGTGACAGAAATTGCTAGTGTCCAAGTATGGATCTACTGCTGAGTGAATCTGGTTCATTTCTCACCTGCTGCCTCTGCATTCCTTGTTAGAAGCACTGGCTGCGGCTGCCAAGAAATGCAGATACTCCAATGCCTTTCTATCTTTGATTATTTTTTTCTTTATTACTTTCAGGTAAATACTTCAGGATATGAAAAACTCACATTTTATGTGTTTGTGTATTTATGCTTTCCAGTCTCTTTTTTTTTTTTTAAATTTATTATGTTTGTAATAAATAAATTATATTTACATGTTATCTAAAGGGCCACTAAATCCCATCCTCAGTGGTGTGCCAGAAAATCATTTGGCATCAGGCCATGTGAACAAATATTCTGCTAGCCTTTTCCAGTTAGCTAAGCTGATTGCTTGCTACAGAATTTTTCTTTCAAACACCTGATATATTTTCCCCAGCATATGTGGGGTCTTGTTCTTTTTCCTTACAGAGCCCAAACAGTCTTCCTATCTTTCTTCTCATCTTTTTTCTCCTCCTCCTCCTCCTAGCAGTCTCCCCCTCAGCACCTTACACACTCCAGAAGTGGAAGGCTGTATGACACAACCTAATCTGCAAGCATTGCTGAATTCTTGTTAGGAGCACTCAAGCACCAGCAGAGTTTGAGAAGCTCCTACATCTTGATTGTTCTGGAGTGCCCCTGAGGCTGGTCTGAGTGCTGTGGTTTTGGGTAGACATCTTGGTGAAATTTAAATTGAGTAAAATTAGTACAGAATAGACAGTGTGTTTCACAAAGAAATAAAGGCAAAAGCAAGAGGAAAGAGAGCCTATACAATATCTATTACCTATTGTCTATGATTATCATCATGAGAATTGCTAAAATCCCCAAGTAGGAACAGACTTTTGGCACTAGAGATTTTTGCAGTATCCTGGACACTGAGTGCATGGTCTGAGCAGTAAAATTCTGACATCAGCTTCAGACAGGTTATACCAATGCTGAGACCAAGCTCATATAAAGCCTGGACGACCTTGATGCTAAGCCAGTTCTTTTTAAAGCAGGTTCTTCTGTGAGGATGACAAACCCAAGCAGAACTCAATTCTACTACTCTGCAAATCACTTATTTTTAGCCATTATTCTGGCTATTAAGCCAGAAGAACAGCACATCCTACAAGGAAGGAAAACTAATTTTCCAGACTTAATATGTGGAAAAAGTAAATAGAGATTCGTAATGTCCCAAAATTAACCATGAGTTGTTGAGATTTCTTTGCCCCAGCTAATTATAACTTTTAATTACAGTAAGGTTTCATTTGCATATATCCCAACCTTACCAAGCTAAGAACAGTTCCAATATGTTGCAAAAAGTTATGGCTAAGAACAGGCACCCAAGAGGACCATAACAAAACTATGGTTTTGTATCACCTGTCAGTTCAAAACATTTCTACATATGGTCATGGCTTAATGCTTCCCACTGCTCTTCTCATGCTCATGTTCTCCTTTCAAGTTCTCTCTGCAATTAGTAGTATGTTGGAGCCAGTGAGCAGGGTGTAAATCACCCCCAAACTGGTGTTTTTATGATCCCTCCTGCTGTTGTTCCTCCTCTTCCAGCTGCTTTGCCTTCTGCTATTTTGCCACTTCACAGAATAAGGGCAACAATCTGAATTTTGCAGACTCATCAGCTGACAAATATTTTTGAAAAAGAGTGCCAGCCTTTAAGAATTCTAGTTTCCATAATGCTTGTTTGGCAATTTCCATAATGATTTCCAATCTGGTAGCCAGTTTAGTACTGAACAGTGTATGGAGGCTAATTTGGCATTGGTTTTTGCCACTCTAAAGTCATACAAGTTGCCAATGAGATTGTGGCAGCATTATCTGCAGTTAAACTTTAAAGAGGAAACATGACAGAAGGAATTTTAGGAACGGTACAGAAATTCAAAAGACTTTATTTTAAAATCTTGACCTTTTTTGTCCAATTACCATAGTGACATCCAGTATAATTCAAAAAGCCTGTGTCACCCTCCTCACCATGCAAAAGCCACAGCTATTGAACAATCCTCTAAACACAAATTCAAGATTGGAAGTCTCATTTAGGAAAGAAAAGTTGTCCCAGTGTGTCACCTTTTCCTCATAAAGAAACAGCTTCAACAGAACAGTCATCAAGTATTCCTGGCTATTATTTCAACTAATAGAGCTATTTAAGGAGCAGATAATTGGGCACATCATGGATTCATCTGCTTTTCATTTCCCATGCTTGGAAGATTAACAAAATTAATCCAACTGGCAATAAAATTTTTAAGAACTGAAAAAACTATATGGGATATTGCCAAAACTAAAGGCAGTATCTATACTTAAAAATATCTTATTTGCAAATCAACTCTACAGCATTTCTTTAGCCTAATAACATTTACTACATGATTTCCCTTTAGATACTCAAAAGAAATCACATATTCTCTATTGCCTATGCAGGCATTTAACTTTTGTTTCATCTTTTATTCTGCATTTAGTGATACAGGTCAATAATGCAATTTTGAAAAGGAATTTTTCTGGATCTACATTGAAATAAATTATCTTGAAATAAATTATTTGAAATGACAAAACACAAAATTGTGTTTAAAAGGAAAAACAACAAAAGAAAAAGGAACAGAACAGGCCTATCATAAAATTTTGTGTATTTTCCATATGATAAGAGAGCTTAAGAACACTTTTTAAAACAGTTTTTTCCCTACTATTTTGACTATTTAACAGTACCTTACTTAATGAAATTCCTTCATTTTAAAATAAATTATAACAGGATGTCTCTCTCAATGGGAATATATTAATTTCTTACTTTCACTGACTTTACATTCCTTTCAATACAGTGAAGAGAATCTTTTTTATCTTTCAACACAAAAGTTTGTTATCATATCCAATTAGTCAAAACTAAATTGAATTCTCTGTAAACTGGTCATATCTTTTTGATGTCTGGGTATTGAAAAAAAGGAACACAATATCATTAGATTCTATAAAGAAGGACACAGACTCCTAGCTTCACATTCCTATTCTTTTCACATGCATTTTTGAAAATCACAATAGATTTTTGCTTCTACCATGTCAAATTGCAAGGTGATACATAATTAGCCAGGTAGGAAAAGAAACAGAAAAGAGAATATTTATATCCTGCAGGGTCAAACTGTATTTTGAACTGTTCCTTAGCAAGGATTTGGAGTTTGCTATCTTCTCTTTAGCAGACTTATGGTTTCCCCCAGTTCTATTCATTGGAAATGCCTGCACAGATCTTTTTCAGTCTTTACAGAACAATTTAAACCTTCCGTCATTCATCAAAAGTCTTTGAAGGTGCAATGACTACAATGAGGTGCAGAATTGAAAAGGCTTCTTCTGTCCTTTGACCTACTCATTACATGAGATATCACGAGCAGCCTTTGGAACTCCTTCTGAATTTCTGCCCACAGGGGAAAGAACTATGGTCATAGTGCACAACAGTCACTTCCTGCCAAAATGATCCATTTTTAACCCACTCCCTCAGGTTTTCTTTACATTCCTATTGTTGTTGCATGATCTCCTGAACTTGTTTTTTTCTTTATTATATTCTTAAGCCCACATTCTGCTACTGACCTTTGCTTTGCAAACCCTTTGCATTTCCCTTCTTATAAAAAAATACACTTTTTTTTCAAGAATTTTCAGTCATAGTTGCTTCATCATAATTTTATATGGACGGAAATACCTTCTGTCTAAAATATAACCCTTATTGTCCTTGCAAAGAACAGTTAAAACTGAGTAAACATGTATATAAGTGTCTAAATTACATGTCATATCAAACAGAATCACTCACAAGCTTCCTTATTTAGGGCTATCTGGAAGATAATAAGCATACTACTGTGTGCTAAAAAATGAAGAACAGATGACAGGAAATCTCAAACCAAGTAATCTAATAAATATCTATATATATATATATATATTTAATCATTTCAACAAAGGATTTTATATTATGGTCATATGTAAATCTCTCATTTTCCAATTGATTAATTAAATTGCCTGTAAGTATAAATATTTCACAGCCTTGAGTGATAACACCTTGTACATAGCTCATGCTGTTTACCTTGATATGCCACAGTTTATCATCTCCCATTTCTCCATAAAGTACCATAGGTATCTGGTGGCCACCTCTGTATAATTTTTTGATGATATGTAAGTATCCTGTTCATTAGTTCAGGGCCAAATGTTAAAGCTCTCTTAAGCTCAGCATTACTAATATTCCATAGGCCTAGTGATGCTTGGCTCCTCACCAAGAGAAAGAAACCTGGCATTGTCCTGCAGGTTCCACCAGGCTCTGTCACACACAATCAGGAGAAGAAATCTCCCACCCCAGACACTCTGGATTACTTTTTGAAGGCTGTCAGAGGCACTTCCCTTTCTGGGAAAATAATAAAGGTGAGCAAAGGCTTCTGATTTAGGCAGCATTAAACACACTGCTTAAGGATCACATCTGTGTTTCAGATGCAGAATTTAAAAGCATTTGGGCAATATTAATGAATCAAATTCCATGACATGTAAAGTCAACTATAATATATACACTGAATTTAACACTTTAATTCCAAAGTCCACGCTGCTAAATAGAGCACATTTCCCTTTGCTTAGTATAATTACTGCTGCAGAACCCCATCTTCACTTCTCCTGTTGCACAGCATGGTTATATGTGGTTTGCATTCAACTTAGGACAAGATTCATTGAATTCTACACCCTAACCTGTGATTTAAAAAAAAAATCCACCTGCACTAAGAGTCCATTTTTATCATCAGAAGTGTAGAAACAATCCTGTCAGAGAGTATTTTAATTCATCTGTTTTTTTTGTGAAGCTCCATCCATATTTTGTTTCAGACCACCTTAATGGATAATTTTATATGCATAACTGCATTCCATAAACTTAGCATTTCTCCTACACTGAGAAACTGAAACATTTTTCAGTCCTTTTGCTGGCAGATGAGTTCCTTGTTGCTCATTTTTTTTCTTTGTGAAGTAGCCAGGGTACAAATAAAGTGTGTGCATTCTACTTAAAAGAAGCTTGATGTCTGCACCTACTTTAAATGCCTGCAGTTATTTAACTCACAGTTGCTGTTGCCTTTGCCTTCAAATATTTGAAAATATTCCCACAAGACCAAAAACTGAAATAAAAAAGTGCTCATCAAAATTGACAGAAGAAAGGCTTTAATCTGAGAGCCAGCAAGAAGGCAAAATATGGAATGAACTTTTAATTAAAAGAATAAAATTATCTTTTTGGAATATGACAGAAAGTATTTGTGGAATGAATCTTCAGCTTTTGTTTTAGATGCACAGACAGACTGATAAACAGACAGACATTTATCTAATAAATGCTCAAAATATCATTAATTTTATTGGCACTTTGGAGAAAAATGTAGGTTCTCCTGAGTATTTCTAACTACTTCACTAGACAGGCAATTCTTTAAAACAGCAGCCACTTAAAATATGTGTTTCAAATAATGGGAGATTTAAATGGATATTTAACACTGAGTGCTTTATTTTCTCTCTGTAATAATAATTTGGATATTTTTACCATTTGGGCAGTGAATACACTTGAAATTATTTATTATTTCCCATATTATGGTGATAGTGCAGTGAAGACCAAGAAAACCAAATGGGTATCAATCATGGTTTTTCTCTGAAGGAGAAAAAAGTCTACTTGATTAAATCTTTCAGATCTGCATCCTCAAAAAATGTCTATTTTGTTAAACTGTGAAATTTGGTTTAACAGAACACACCATTTTTTTTTCCCACAAACACAAATTATGAATATTTTTACTTGCTCATCTGAGAAACTAATGATTTGCAAAATGTGGTACACAGCACTTTGAATATCCAATTTTAAATCTTCTGAGTCACATAAAATGGAGGAGTTGACAAAACTATAGTCTCCTAGGAAAGCCATTTAAAATTATTATCAGTGGAGCATATTCTCATTTATTTAAAACTCCAATAAGAATTCTGAGAAACATTTCAGTCTGTTCTAAATTAACATATTTACTCCATTATGATATGTGGACTGCAACTATTAACATGAGTTCTGTGACTCAAGAGACACACTCCTCTTCAACTGGTGTAACAAATAAGTACACTTTTTAGCAAAATTTGTCCTACACTAAAAGGCCTCACAGAATGTAGTCCTTCTTCCAACAATCTATAAATTCTTACCATTGAAAAAAAGGAAAAAAAAAGGTGATGTCTAGGATACAAACTTGGGAAAAGCCATGCTTCAAATTACTTCAATCTTTGCAAGAACAAAAAGATGCCTTCTCTCACATTAAAATGAAACAAAACCAATCAAACAAACAAAAAATAAAAATAACTTCTGAAATATTTCAATGAACCACTTGATAGGCTGCAAATTAAGTTCTAACTCCAGCATTACATATTAAAATGCAGCACTGTACTACTCAATTTGGTCTTCTTGGTTCCTAAATAATGCTTTTAGAGTGCTGTATAGTATACAGGGAGGTTCCCAAAAGAGAAAGATTGTCTTAAAACACTCCTTCTGAAACAATATTAAAAATACCCATTCTGTAATAATATTAAAAATCATAAATTAAGAGGGAAAGGGAAAATGAAAAGAGTTATCAGTACAAGACAGTATTTAAAGGTTATATTTCAAATATCTTAAGTAGTGAAAGTAAAACAGCCATTGAACAATTAACAGGTTTTGTACATTTAGTTACTTGTGTAAAAATTGAACAAAAAAAAAAATACAACAAGGCTTTTACTTCCTTATGACAAGATTCCATAGTGAGGCTGTTTCTCTTTTATACTGAAGGCCATTTACATGTTACTGGCAGGGTTGAGGGGACTTTAAATGAGTGTTAATGTAATTTACATTCAACCAAAGAGTTGGTCTCTCTCTGTTCTGCAGTTCCATCCTAATGCATAATTTACATATAACTGAATCATTAATGTCAGCTAAAATAATTAATTTTTGAAATCCTATATAAACTTAGTACCAAGCTTCATTCTTAAAGATGTTGCTAGGTGGCCTTTAATTTATATGATGTACAGTAACCTTTTCCACTGGTAAATGTGCAGTTTGATCTGCCAATTAAATTAAAAAGCTGTTCATGCCAGGGAAGATGTTCAAAGGATGAGCGTATTTCTGACAGGAATACCACAAAGCTTCTTTTCTATTCAAAATATAACAAGACAACCTTTCATCAGTACCTAGCATTAACACAGATTTTATAACACTTGATGCTGTCCTTCAGCAAATATGACACAAGGAAAAAAAACCAAACCAACAGCTTGGTAATAGATCATACTAACCACATCTAATCCTCTCCACTGTGCCTGAGAAACTTTTTTGGATTACTGCAACGTCATTCTGTTTTATTAAATCAATTGAGCTCTATATCTGAAAACTGAGAGAAAAATTTAATTTATTTTTGGAGGATGCTGCTTAGTGTTAAGAATGATCACATGAACTACAGAAGTTAAATGAAAAAAATACAAACATAACTAAATAAACTAATGTGAATTGTGAAGTTAATTGGTTGCTGACAGGCCTGAAGTTTGGTCTCCTTTCTAATCACAGAACCCATCCCTGTATTTGTGGATATCCCTCATTCCCAGAGACCTGATCATTGAATGAAGACAGTAAAAGACAGAACATAAAGTTTTGTAAAAAGAAAGTTAGAAGACATGCAAAACCAAGACTACAATATAACCCTAACTTTTAGTTTGGAAATGACCAGGAATGACTAAAAGAAGCTACCTGAAGACCTTTGAAAATTTATACAGTAGTAGACTCAGCAGCTTCTCAATAGAAAATTTGCTAATTGAATCCACTTAGATATTTTCATGTTTCACTGCAGCTTTCCATTGGCTCTATTTTCAAAACTGTGGAAAAGCATGAAAGAGATGAAATGTGTGCCATGAGATTGATCCAGATATTTTTTGGTTTTTTTGTCCCAAATGTTTTTTTTTAACGGCAATTCGAAGCAGAGGGAAAATCCATTATATAGTACAGATATTGCTGGGCAAACATGAACATGCAAAATGTTTCTTTTTTACTAAATCATTGTGACACCATCTGCTCAGCATTATTTTCATACCGCCTGACCTATTTCCATATATCAAAGCAAAACCAGTCAGAAAACAGAAAAAAATGTCACTTGATAGTAACAGATGAAAAAATTGGATTTGTCCTGCTGTTGCTATGATAAAACTCTAACCCATCCCAAAGCCTTACTGAAACAACTACTTAAACACAAAATCTATTTTCTGTATTCCAAGATAGTCTATTCTAATGACAAAGACTCAAATAGTCACACTATTCACTTTTCAGATACACTCACAGTTTTTAGGAGCCATACATACTCACATTAGCAATACAGCAAAATGCTGGAGACTGAGCTAAAGAAAATAGCCAAAATACATCGAGGGCAACATGAATATAGATTTTCAAGCATGAGCAATGAAGACACCAACATTTAACATAATTTCCCCTTGACCTCCTCAAACCAGGAAGAGAGTGGACAGCAGCAGGACTGCTGCAGTCCTAACAGAGAACGAGATGCATGTGCCCTAAATCCTATCTCAAATACTCCTTGTTTTCACTCTGAGACTGTATCTCAATCTAACACAAGCTTTGTTAGAACCCCACAGCTATTACAGGAGGATGTGCCCACATTACAGTGCAGCCAAGGCCCTGGCTACTCAGACCACTCAAGCAATTGACCACAGTGTTGTGCTTACCTGGGTAACATCCCCAGGTTTCCTTTTTGATGGAGTTGGTGCACTGGTTTCTCTCACAGGATTTAATCTGGATGCAGCAGAGATGTTTCCATCAGTAAGGTATAGGTATGGCCACAGAAAACAACTAACTATAGACATATTTACAGACCTTGTATTTTTTTTTTTCCAAGCAACTTGCCAATTATGCTTTATTTAAGTATTTTGGTATTCTGCTGTAATCAGCATACCCAGTTTTCCAATAAAATTTAACATCAGCACTAATGAATACAAGTATCATTTGAAATGTGATGGAGTAAGTGGACCTGACATAAAGGTGGAAGACTGATAAAGGTGGAAGACCCAGCCAAAGGATGGTCTAAGAAAATGATCTTTGCAGGATGAGTCACTGGGGTAAAATCAGACAAGCCAGTTAAGTGACTCCAATTAGTGCAGCTGTGTTAATAATCTTACTGGGTCCCTAGCAATCTGGAAGCACATTTAAGAGAATCTGGCAGTACTTGGGGCATTTGCTGTGATGCTGTAAAGCCACACTATCAGTTTACACCAAATGGGAACCAAGTCCAGTTACAGCAAATTCTCTTTACTTGGATGTGCAAATTCTTTCTGCTTGGCTGTGCTGGTTTGGGTTGAGGCAGTTTCTTCACCATTTTTGTGTTTTGTACAGGGCTGTGTTTTGGATTTGTGCTGAACACGGGGTTGTAGCACTGTTTTCATTATTGCTGAGCAGAGCTTACACAGAGACATCTTTTTGTACTGCCATGCTGGCAAGGAAGCTGGGGGTGCATGAGAAGCTGGGAGGAGACACAACCAGGACAGGTGACACAAACTGACCAGAGGAAGATTCCACACCATGTGATGCCACGTTCAGTATATAAAGCAGGGCAAAGGAGAAGGAAGCAGGGACATTTGAGGTGATGGAGTTTGTCTTCCCAAGTCACCATTAAGTAGGGCCCTGCTCTCCTGGAATGGGTGAGCATCCCCCTAGCCCATGGGAAGCAGCAAATTGATTCTTTGGTTTTTTCTTTGCTTGTGTGCATGACTTTTGCTTTCCCCATGAAACTGTCTTTACCTGAACCCATGAGTTCTGCAGCTTTTACTCTCCCTATCCTCTCCTCGATCCTGCTGGTGAGGGAGTGAGCAAGTGGCTGTGGGCATGGATGCTGGCTGGGGTTAAAACAAGGCATTAACTAACCCAGCTTGTTGTCCTGAGTGTATTCCATACTCTTTATTAGAAAGGAAAATAAAATCTATGACCTTGGCTACTTTCCTGTAAAAGCAGCCCTTTATCTGAGGATACAGAGATGAAGGATGTGATTTGAATAAAGCTATGAAAGAGAAAGCTGAGAAAGTGCTCCATGGAAATTGTGGATGTATTGATAAATCCCCTATGAGCTTTGCAGGCTGGCAAGTATGACTGAAGGCCCCCTTTCTATGGAACGGTGACATTCTTAAAATTCTGAGTGTATTCAAAAGATCAGGCTCTTGGACAACAGTATTTGGTAGCACAAGCAGGTTAAGACTGTGACAAAATGTAAAAGCAGAATGGAAAAGAAATAGACTTATATTCTGCAATATTTTTCTTCTAATATTCTGAAACTTGTGACTGGAATACTCTGATGGTTTCCATTGTACTAGAGTGTACACAGACATCATATGAGGATTTTTTTCTTTAAGATTGCAGCAATCTCTGTCCCTAAATTGCTTATTATAAATTTATATAACACAGCTGGTGTTCTGTAGAAGCCACTGGGCATTTGTTGGCAGTACACTGAGCAGGTGTATTTACAGTATGCAAGAGAAAGGGTTGTAGTATTTTTTTAATGAAAATTCTACAGCATCTGCATGGAAAAATGAAAAAAAAAAAAAAAAAAAAAACCCAAAAACAAAAGCAAAAATAAGTCTCCACTGCCTCAACTCATTGAGCAAATGCTGACTATTTAGAATTAATTTACCTTCTACTGTAAAATTATAGTCATTTATGTTAACTGCCAAGTGAGGGAAAGGGAAGAGCAGAATAAAATTGCCCTGGCTATTCAGACATTTCAGAGTGGTAAAAACTATATAAAAGTATAAACAGGAAAATCTGGCACTAAACAGTGTTGTTCAGTTCTGTATAGAAAAAGAAATGGACATAACCTAGGTCACTTAGAACAGGTAAACCTAGGAAAGGTTATGGCTTTACTACTTGAGGGAAGTATTTTAAAAAACACCACCTGAAACAAAAAATGTCATCTTAACCTACTAGAATGATCGAAGCTGCATAAACTAAGTTCATGTTTAGAACTAAGTGATGTTACAACATTGAATATTTATTATTGAAAAGAGATAATGAAGTGCAAGTCTGCAAAGGAAATTAATTTAAAAAAAAAATCTGAGGAAACGAAGAGCTAAAGGCACAGGAGACAGCAAAACCCTGAGATACTGAGAGATTTATTTAAGATAAGCTGCACATTTGTGTATACTTTTTAAAGTCACTATTTTATAGGTTCTTTGTTCAATGCCCTTAAGAGGTTAAGTGTCATGTTTCAGCCCAGTATAAAGCTTGAAAATCTTTTTTTCTGTTGCACTGAAGGTCAAAAGTGCAGATCCTGACTGGTCACTAGTTCCTACTTGATGGTAAAATACACTCTGTGCTCCAGAGGAGATTTCTCAGCTGCTGTTGAAAAAGACTGATGCCTGGAACCTGCTTAGGGGCAGGCAATATAGGATCTACCTCAGCATAATCTCTACTGTTAAAGGCTTCATTTAAAAATATTCTTCACTAATACTTTACTTGTTGCAAAAAATATTTACTTTTGGGAGGGTAGAAAGAGAACAAACAGCTTTTCCTCTCTCCTTAGATTCCATAAACATATTTACACATATCCTAGTTTAGAACAACAAGTCCACCTTCTGCTTTTGTAAATCACAGTCCAGGAAGAATTTTCCATTATAACCCAACAGGAGAAAAATCAATAAATGTTGAACTTGAATGTGTCTTGGAGTTCCTGCTAGACAATAGTTATCAAAAATGCTGACTTCAACAATATGGAGGGAGTCCATGCTTATCTGTAGCAAAAGAAAGAAGGCACTGTTTTTCCTGTTACCTTGTATTCTATTTCAGAAGATTGTTATCCTAGATGTTGGAGCACTTGCTCAACTGTCCAGGTTGATTACTTGGCAACAGAAGACAGGAAAGAAAGATTTATCGACATAATTAATTATTTTTGCCTTGCATACAGTACACTGATGCCATCTACAGACAAGTGTAAAAGCATTCCTAAATGCATCCACTTCAATCTATGAAGGTTATCTCCTGGATATTAATTAATATGTTTATTTCACTAAGACAGGAGTACTAATAGTTTGACCACTGGAGATCAGTTCCTCCATGACTGAGATCAAATAAAAGGCTCTCATCAGTTTGGCAGAAACTGAATCAGGCCCTGAAACAGTTTTTCTTTTTCTTATAATATCCCTATAACACCACACACATACACACCCCCTCCACACACATCACCCTTTCCTCTGCAAACCAAATTATTTCCTCAAATTTTGCTGCACAAGACAAACTGTATCCCTTGTGCCCAGATGATATATTTTGTTTGGTTTGGACAGACTGACCAAAGTCTTATAAAAGGTAAGCTGTTCCGCTACAGTTTTTCCTGAGAAATTCCAGGAAAACACTAGAGGTGTAATTCATATAGTCAGGCACAGCCCTGCATTGCTTTTGCATTCACAGATCATCCAAACCTTCGGGAGGTTTGTCTTCTATGCACTTTTCTTCATTTGGGATTAAACAAGTGCAGTCCAATCTGATTTGGATTTTTGTTTATGGCCTTTTTTCCCTCCCTTTCTCTTAGCTTTCATTACATCCCTTAGGGAATTCCACTAACTCAGCTGTCACTAAAATGTTGTTCAAAATACACTTTGTACTGCAAAAACTGCAACTTTCTATTTCTGCAAATATCATCCTGAATCCAGGCATAGTCACTAGTTCATTTCCAACAGCTATGCTTTATTTGCATTTCTAGTGGAATTGGCATTGAAAACATACTGCCTCCTGTCCAGGGTCTGGTGAGAGGAGGAGGTTCTAGCTAGATTATTAGAAACCTGAAAGCATGAATGTAACTGAGGTGTTCTCCCTGCTCTGAGATTGTACACTCTTAAATAAACTCATGTAAATAAACTTAACAGTCTTTATCATGCATCATGATATGCTTTCAAAGGTTTTGAAGTTCATTGTACTCAAAGATTTTTTTTTTTTTTTTTTTTTTTTTTATCCTGAATGGGTAGAGATATGGTTTGGGTAAATGGACTGTAAACTAGTTGTAAAATTGGCTGGGTCACTAATTTTAGTGAGTTGTGATCAGTAGAACAACATTTAATTGAAAAGCACTTCAATGGAGACAGGGTTGGGGCTGGTACTGTTTAATTTTTATTAATGACCTTAATAAATGAAAGAAACACACTTTCATCAAGTTGGTGGGTGATATCAAATTGTGGAAGAACAATCAAAATGCTGGAATTGGGCTGCAATTCTGAGGCATCCCTGACTTGGAGAAATGGGACAGCAGGGATCCCTTGCAGTTCAAGGAAGGCAAAGTCCTGCTCCTACACTTCCAGCTGGGCAACTCTTCAGGACATCTGCTTTCCTGGTACATTCCATGAGCAGACAGGCATTACCATGAGAACCTGTAGTATGAAAGCATAAATTAGGCAGGACTCCTGATTTCTACATCAATGCTAACAGGAGGTTAAAAATTAGAAGAATAATAAATTTAAAATCCTGATCACCTGGACTACCCTAATTTCATAAAACCCTTTGTCCCATTCTGGGTTGGGTTTAATTGTAAAGGATAAAAAATATCCTTCTAAAAGTAGAAATCCACATATAAATATTTTGACAAAATGTCAGCTTTGTAGCTTACAAAGAAAGGAAAACTTTGCATAAAGACTATTTTTAGGCATTTTGCATTGCAGACATATGAAAACATTAAAAAAGATCCCTGTTTACTTAAATTCTTCTTTTAAATGAAAAGAATAGTAAGAACAGTCAAGAACTGAGACAACACTTTGACTAGAAGATTTCTACTGAAATTTAAGGAACATCTATAGCCTGGATGAACCGTCCATGATGTCAGACACCTCAAACAGGTAAGAGTGAGATCCTGTGTTTGGCATCATTATTTGGTGCAACCCTGGTAAGGATAAAAGCTCAGCAATTGTTTGCCAAGATACACAAACTATGTATTCAAACACATGTATGCCTGCTACTAGGAAGAATGACATTAACCCAAAATGGAGCTAACATGTTAACATGAAACACAAGAGAAGCAAACCATCAGCTGTAAAGGAGATAATAAAAAATAAAACTAAAAATAAAAATTAAAATTTAAAAAAGGAGAGAGGAAGCTAAAAGAAAAAAGGAGAGAAAGAAGGAAACAGGAATAGCGAATATTGCAATTGAAAATATTCTTGGATTTAAGATGTATGAAGCTGAGAATTCATCTGAAAATAAAAGAAAAACCTGAATATATTAGTTGAGGACAAAAAAATTAGACAATGGGATCACAAAGAGAAAGAAAAACTGATTAGACAGGAGGAAAACAAAATGTCATTATGAAAAGTCTTTCTGTGGGAAAAAATGTGTACAAGACCACATTCTAGAAAGATGAATTCCAGTAATCAGGATGCTGGAGTATAACTGGAGGATGATGAAGTGAGGATTAACACCTTCAGATAGAAATATACACCAAGAAAGATTTCATTTCTTAAATCTCAGCAATCTAAGATGAAAGGAGTAAGCATACTTCTATAAACTGTAACAGAATATTACAGTTCTCTCTAGAAAAAGATAATTGCTGAAATAGAAGGAAAATAAACTGGAAAATGAAAAAAATAAATTAATGCAAATGAAGGTGCTATTAACCATTAGTAAATCACAAACATGAGAAACAGGAATAAGGACTAACCAACTTTAAATAGAACTTACTAAGGTTATGAAAGGAGTAATATAGCACAGTTGCTGCTGACAAAAAAAGGTACATGATCAAAGTCAACTGCTCCAACCCAAGGATTCTTATGCTGGCTTCCCAAAGTGGCTCCAAAGCCTTTTTGTACATAGTTTCTCCAAAAAGGCACAAGGGCTACCTTGACCTGGTAGAGGAGTTAGGATCTCACTCACAGCAAGCAAAGACCAAAATGGTGACACCATGATGCTGACCCTGTCTGGGATGTTCACCTGCAAGCCAGGGAAATCACTTTGTGTCATCTTGAAGAGCTGAACTTCAAACATAAATTTCACTTTGAACCTCTGTTTAAGTTCCATGGCAATAAAAATGCAAAAGCGTATTTTCCTGGAGTAATTTAGATGATGACATATCTCAATGGAACCAAGAAAATTCTTACCACCTCGGTGTTATGAATAGATAATTAAAAAGCAAATATTCCACTGTAATTGCTATCAAAACAAAAGTGACCCAAAGTTTTAACAATTGAAAAACTGAAGCAAAATATGAGCAGCCTATGTCTTTTGGATTGTAAGCAGGAGACTGGAAGCAGGTTAGCAGGAATTTAAGGTATTTTGGTGTGTATATTTTGGCTGTTTCAGACTTGTTGTAACACCTGGGTTTCTTCTATGCTGAAGACCACAACCTAGATATGGAAATAATCACTAAATAGCCAGAGGAAGGGCTAAATGACAGATAAGGAGAACTAGTCATCTAGAGAGTGACCAATTTTTGCAATATTTATAACATTGTAATATTGTTTGGAGGAATAGGAATTTGTAATAGGAAGCTATTAGAAATACAGATGCAGCAAAAGAAGGAAAAGTCTATCTGGCTATTCCTAAACTGAAGCCATCTTAGCTGGATATAGAAGATTCTGCGGCATAGAATTTATGGGAAGTTACAAATAATCTGTCTAGTCCATTAAATATGGTGAAGAAAGGATTTAGGGAGGAAAAAAAACCCAGGAAACTGAAGCTGAAACTCAGTATCTGATTAATGACTAGAACAAGAAATTTAAGGGTCAGCTGTGTACGTCTATTGCACAGTTTGCACTGAGAACCCATGTGTGAGTGACTGAAATGTTAAAGATTAATGACTCAAACAATCAGCTGCTTGCAAAATAAGCAGGTATTCTGCTGAGGCCAGGTTTGCACCTCTCAGCCACAGGGGAGGAGAAGAATTTCCAGGTTTATGTTAGCAAAAGCTCTGATGTGCTCAAGAACAGCCCAGGTGCAGAGGGGCTGCCCTCCTCCCAGCACAGGATGACCATGGCAAACCAACCTTCACTTTGCAACAACCTGGGTTTTTAGCCAGGTAAGGGAAAAGGATGATAAGAAGACCCTTTGGAGCTGGAGCAGTGCTATATATAAATATATATATAAACTGCCATCATTCAGGGTCATTTCACCCTAATCCACCCCACGGGATCTATCAACAGGAATCTCAGTTACCTCACCTTTGGAGGTAGGTTGTAACACCATGGCACACTACATACAGTAAAGCTGAATTCCAAGGGTCAAATAAAGGCACAGTCAAGGCTCAAGCATGAGAATTAGACTGGAACTTTGTATCTGGATGGAGGGTGGAGGATTTTGTAACTGGAGAACTCATACACCAGACATACATACGTACCGTGCACATTCATTTAAACTCTTGTTTAAATTCCATAAATATGCTGGCAGATGTAGCATAGCTCAACAGTTTTGGAAAAACTTTTTCATTTCTTAGTGTTTTTATTTTCCATTTGTTGTGGGCACTAATATTGTATTTGTCTTATTGAAACTCTGGGAAGCAAATCAGTTAATGGATAAATGACCACCTAAAAATACTTGAGTGACCGCACAAGCCACAAATATTTTTAAGTTCTCAAGTGCAGTTTGGTATTTGTCTCAATTGCAAATGTTTATAAGGCAAGATAAAGGGCACATTTTCCATCCTCTTGCTCCCTTGCCTGATTATTCCCAAAAAACATTCAGGAATATGCCATAGGATAGCAATCATGGATGGCACTTTCCAGCAAAGAGCAGGTGTGGACAGTTACTTTGCTTCAGAAGCTGAAGAGATGGGTTCAAAACTTCAAAAATAAAAAAGAGCTCACTATATTAAACATAAAACATCAGTTTGTTGTCACATCCCAAGGTGTCTCCTTAGACCTGAGATCACCTCTGGAGGACATGCAGGTGGTTTGGAACCCAGCTCTTTCCAATGCCCGCCGATGAGAGACTGCAGGAGGCTGTTCTTAGAGGTTTTCATGGTTGTTTATTGTTGCTTATCTCAGGAATGCTTTGTCCAGCGAACAGCAGTCTGCTCGCCAGACGTCCATGGCAGAATCTGCCTGGCAGAGGCAGGACTTATCTTTTATAGTCTAAACTACGTACTAGGTATTTACAAATGACCCCCAATATAATACAATCTTGTTACATGGTGCAGCTCTGTTCTCATCCAATCTAAAAGTGCCAGCATGTCACCCAGCATGGATGACACAGAGAACAAGGAGGAAGAGGTATCCACACCCCCAATTCTTCATCTTGGCCATGTGTCCCTTATCACAAACATTTTAGAAATCTGCTAATTCTACATTCTAACAGTTTAATTTACACTCTATTTATTTTTGCAGCTTGCATTTCTTCTTTCAGTGTTGGTAAATTGTTCCAAGGAGCTAAATCCAGCCCCTGAGACACCTGGGTCTCATTCCAGGGTCTTTGGGGACCCCGCCAGGGGGGTCTTAAACCTTCCAGGGAAGCCAGAGGAATACTCTGGACTCCCACATCTCCCCCCTCTGTTTGCACTAAAAACATCTCTTTTACAGCTTTCTCCATGGCATGCCAAGTGCACTGAATGATGCATGGCAAAATGACGAGAAGAACTACAAGCCCCACTAATATATAAAATCCTACTTTCAAAATTTCTTTTTACAAAGGTAAAAGATTAAAAAGGTCAAACAGACCATCCAACCCTGATTTAGTAACGTTTTTTAGCTTTGCCACACCTTTCTGCAACTGTCTTACGTTCTTCTGAGTTGATTTTGAATGATCAGACAAGTTCATGAAGGCAGGGATACTAGCCCAAATTCTGTCCCTACAAACAAAAAATGTTTTCAGCAGTAACTGTGCTAAAACTCAGAAGGATGGTTTGTTTGAGACTATAGTACAATTATTATATACATCCTGATTCAGAGTAACATTCATTGTTTGGTTCTTTGTCACTCCTGAAACATTAAATACAATGCAGAAGTTTATTCTTGTTGAAGCAAAACATTTCTAATTCTTCTGGTTCGAAAGAGGCCACAGGGAGAAATTGAACCCACACATGTTATTTGTCCACAGGAGCTGTCACAACTCGCATCACCCATGAAGGGATGCCCTCCGGAATGGGCCATTTTTTCACTGGTAATCCCACCAGACATATTGAAAATGGCCTTCCTGGCCTGGAATGTCCCAAACAAATTGTGTCCAACTCCGCTGTCTCTGCTAAATTTTCCCAAACCTTTTCCCTTGGCTGCATCACTGATAAATCTGCTTTGTTATCTAACATAGTTGACAAAAAGATAAGATACAACAACATATAAACAAACATGTTTCACTGTCAGTCCTTAAGTCATTTATGTCTTGTCTGAAAATGAGTTCACATCTTTTGTTTTTAATTTTGTTTGCGAACTGTTTTCCTCACTTCTACGATTGGCTTCTGCTTGCGTTTGGGCCCAATACGGTTTCATGTATTTTGCAGGAATTCACTTCAATCCTTTATCTGTGAAAACACAAGCACAATTTTTTCCCTACATGATTAGTTTGAAAGGCCCTTTAGTTTTATCTGTTTCTAAATTTTTGATCAAAACCAAAGGATTTTCTTTTAGCTTTGCTCTTGTATCATTTGTAAAATATCTTATAATTGGTGGAGTTCACTCTAAAAAAGAACCATTTAAGAAGTTTAAAACTTTTGTTCAATTACATGTGAATACTCTGGACTCCCACAGTTTGTTATCATACAATTGCATTCCCTGTATCACTAATAAAAAGAAAAACAATTATTTCAAGTTTTCCAATACTGACACCGCAGATGCTGTTACCACACAGTGCTGCCACATCTCAATTTAGAACCAGATTCAGAATGCATCTGTTTAGGTGTATTCAGTTTAGGATACAATGTAATCATTTGCTTTAATGAAAAAATAAACAAACCAAACCCTAAACTCTGCAGAAAAGACAGTGTGAGTTCGAAAGATGGAAACTTGAACGAAAGATAATTACTTGGAAATGGTGAATGTCCAACACACAGAGAGCCTGAGTATTTCAATTCATTCCCCGGTATATGTGATCTATCTGTATAATATTAAATTGACATTTATGTGCTGTGAACATTTCCTGACACCAAGATAAACAGGTGTGAAGCAGCCCTTGCCTATGCTACTGAGATCTCCTAGCCTTCAAAACAGGGTGACTGCAGCATATTGCTTATTGGGAACAGTGCCTAGATCCTTCAAACTCCCAAATTATGCCTGGGAATTGCTTGGGGAAGTGCCAGTTGATATAAATCAAAACTCTTCCAGGGACTGTTCTAATAACCTAACAGTACAGATGATACTTCTCCAATGCCCTGATACATTCCTGAGCATTAGTTATATTATACACATACATAAAAATAAATATGTACATATACACATATAAAAATATATTAAAATGACTGCTTATGTGACCAGAAGTTCTGCTTGGCCAGACAATCCTTATTTCACAGAAACCCTAGTGAAAAACTTTGAAATATTATTTTGCTTAACCCACCTTCTCCTGTCAGACCCCACTGGAAACTGTCAACAGTAAAGCAGGACTTTTGGGAATGGGTGCCAGTTCAGCCCATTCTAATGGGAAACTTCTACTTACAGAAATGTAGTTTCTGGATGGGAAACTGACTGGTATAGCACATAACAATAATTTAAACTCATTTGTTTCTGAGTTTCAAATACCAAATGAGCAATCATCACTAATAAATAAAAGAGAAAATTATCAGCAGTAGAAGGACACGTTGGCTTCTGTAAGAGTATTTAGACATAAATTATCCAGACTCTAATCAGAGCATGCAATTTATTTTAGATCTATAAATTCACTAATTTAGTCTTGCAACTCACTTTGCAGACTGTTCTTCTCCTCAATTTAAGCAGCACTGCTACGATGAGCAATAGGTGTGAAAGAATTCCTGTATATGTAAAAGAAATGGCTGCCAAGGCAGCTTCACACATGTGAACTCCTCCCCATTTAAATGATCCCTTTATTCTGGATCTAACACACTCCATAATATTTCATAAAAGCTGCACAGTCCATCAAGTCTACACTGGGTGTAATATCTATGGAGAAAAAAAGGGATGCAGTGGGAAATTTTTTAAGTCAGTCCACTGCTAATGAGTACCATCTGGCTGGAAGGGAAGCAAAAAGCTGCTGGCTTGATCAAGTTTGGTTTGTACCTGCTTTTTCTTGTGTTTTGAAAAGGGAGATACACAAACTCTGGACTGGTATTTTTTGGGAGAGGACCTTCTGAAATGAAAAGGTAACAAGCTTTAAAAAATACAGAAAAATAGAAGCAATACTTACTAGTAGTACCCTTAATAAGAGTCATTTCCCTGAGCTCGCACTGTGTATGCCACACACAAGGCAATTATTATCAACATTATTACTTCTTACAACATATAGATGAAGGCACTAGGGTTGCAGACATCATTCTCTCAGCTTTGCAAGAATGGACACAGCCTCTTCAAAACAGTGGTTGTACTCCCCCTGAATGACAAAGTACTCCGAAGCAAGTCATGTTTAATAGCAGTATGTGGGGGGTAATCTCCATGTGATGCTTTTTATCAAACAGCAATCTAATATAATTTTACCACTTAGTGTAACCATGGACATGTCTACAGCTCATCTTGCAGCAAGAAGCCTGACTATTCACCCAGGATCCTATCAGTCCAGTGTGTCCTGGACTCCACACCACCTAGTTTTAAATCAGTTCAATGTGTATGCAAACATATAAACTGGACAGTGAGTTGCAATCATGTCACAGAATCACAGAAAGACTGGATTTAAAAGAGAAGTCTGGAGATTATCTAGTTCAGTCCCCCTGCTAGAGCAGGGTCACCTAAAGCAGGTTGCACAGCATAACATTCTGGCAGATTTTTCTTACCTCCAGGGAAGGGAACTCCAGAACCTAAATGAGCAGCTGGTTTCAGTGTTCTGCCACCCTCAAACTAAACAAATTTTTTGTTGAGATGAAACTTTCTGCGTTTCAGTTTATGCCCACTGCCCCTTGCCCTGTTGCTGGGCACCACTGAAAAGAGTCTGTACCCAAACTCTTGCCCAGCCTTGAGATATTTAAGATTGGCAAGATTCCCTCTCAGTGGTCTCTTCTCCAGGTGAAACAGTCCTTGTATGCAATACAGGTATAGACATCTATAAAATACTGGTGTCTCTAATTAATCCATTGCATGGAGGCATTAAATATATATCTGATTCAGTGCTACATACAGAGACCATCACCATTATTAGGCATCACTCCTTCCCTTTTCTCCATCTTTTCACCTTTAGTTTCAATCTGCTGAAGAAGACTGCTAAATCCAGAGGACTTTGGCATGGATTTTTCTTGGCTAACTCCATGTCAGCAGTAGGCTGAGTCCCTGCTCTACCAGAAGCCCCTGTAACCAATCAGAGTGTGAAAATACATTTAAGAAAAAAGGATGCTGATACCTTTGCTCCATTTTGCAGTTTCACTCCCCATAATCTGAAGTCTCTGGGCTGGCAGTACAAGGTACTGCTATTGCATCATGAGACTACAGTGGCAGAAATCTTGGCAGCCAGACAAAAGGTAATGACAATTTGAAAGGTACAAGGCTCTTCTTGGAGCTGCAGAAAGTGACAGAGCTGTCACTGGAATCATAACAGAAGCACCTAAGTAAAAACACCACCAATAACAGCAACAAAAAAGAAGGCCTTTTCACCTTCACCTAAAGTGAGGGTTAAAAATACTATATATGTAATTTAAGAAGAAAAAGTCTTTCCCAATACTCAGGGGGTTGTTTCTATTAAAGGAGCTAGCAGAAGAGGGAAAGTGATTTTTTTTCCTTAGGACAGAAGAAATATCTCTAACATTAAACATTTAATAACCTGTCAAGACCAAAGAGTAAACATACAAACATGGATGGTATTCTGTGTTCCTGCAGTGTAAATGCCTCCTGAACTGCAAATATTTAGCTGTTCCATAATCTGGTCTTTAAAAGAGAGCTGTATTTTCAGCCTGGAGACTCAAAGGGAATTAGATGCCCTACTTGGGTATGTAGTGTGTTGTACATTTAAAATTTCCTTGCTCAGAAAAAAATATACTAAAATGATATGAATATCCATGTACCTGTGGACTGCTTTGCCATGACCATTTTTAAATTATTGAGAGTTTAAAATTTTTAGTATATTAACCTAACAATCAAGACAAATATGCTTAAGAAGCAGAAGCTGTATTTTATATGCTGTTTTGTACAGAAAAAGCTGTATTCAAACATGAGTCAAGCTTTCTGATACTAATATTGTGCATCAAAAAAGAAAATTACAAATCACAAAGATTATCAAATCCAATACTTTAAGTTCTACATCTGTATGTACACTTTATACAATATTTACAAAATTGCAGACAGAGGAAGGAATCCAAGAGAGGAAAAATTCATTCCTGCATGGCATCTTTGATTTGCTCTAAAATGTTGCTTCAAGCATGAATCTTTTAGTAACTTCACCTGTAGTGGCATGGGCAAGGCAAGGGTTAGAGATGAAGTGGCCAGAGGATCACTTCAAAGCCCTTTAGGAAATCTCCCCCTCTGATATGTGGCTTAAACAAGAAGCAGAAAAATTCCTGTAGCAGTCTCTGCAGCACCTGCAAGTGCAGCAAGAGCTCCCCCTTTAGTTTTCACAAATTTTAACCACTTTGCTCACTTCCGAGACTTGAAAAAGAGGACGGGCTAAGAAGAAAAAAAGAAAACTAAACAGGAAAAAACAAGGAAAAATAAAACAAACAAACAAACAAACAAACAAAAAAAAAAACCACTCCAAAAAACAAATCTAAAATCCATGTTCTTTATTTCAACAGAAAACATGTAACCAGAGTACTCTGGGATCTTTACAAAATCATCCACTTCAAGCCAAACCGGACTTGCCTAGAAAACAGCCTATTGTGAAGCAGTCAGCAGGGAGAAGTGATTTTTCAAGGCAAATACTTCAGAAAGCCAGTCTGGTAAGTCAGAATCCTTTACTCACCCCTAGATCAAACCCCA
This sequence comes from Oenanthe melanoleuca, assembly GCF_029582105.1. NCBI lineage: Eukaryota > Metazoa > Chordata > Aves > Passeriformes > Muscicapidae > Oenanthe > Oenanthe melanoleuca. Next base: position 71,395,411 of record NC_079333.1, on the reverse strand, counting down.
GAACGTATGAAAACAAACACCTGGCATTTCTTTAAAGACAGGGATTTCTCCAAGCTTTTACCACTTCAGCCGATAATCCGGACTGAGCTGGGGCCCCTCAGGTTGACTGGCTTTTTTATTGAAAATTTATTGAAGTTGATTATTTCACTGAAAGTTTATTGAAAGTTGTTTGAAGATCTGAAGTACACCCTACGAAAATCAGTAATGCACATACACTGAACTGAAAAGCAGTAAAGATAACAAGAAAGTGCAAACAAATCTGGAAGACAAGTTAAGACACTACTTACAAAGATTAGCTAAAACCTCTTTAAAATGGCCAAATGTTTGAGTAAGAACCATAACAGCCATTTAAGTAACTACAGAAATTAAGGCAGAGACTGTTAATTCTCTTTCTCTGGACAGAGACTAATGGTAAAAGAAGATTTTTTATAGTACTCCTTGTGGTAACGTGCCTTAGTTTCAAACTACAGCTGCATGAATCAGGAGAAAAGTTGAAATGTATCTTATTTTTCCAGAGAATGTTTTATGCCAGTCTTGAAAAAAGTAGAAGGCTGTCCTATTAGCATATTTTTTCTTAAGGAGAAAAAAAAAATCGAATACAATTTAAATGCACTTGCACACAGATTAATTAAGCTGCAGATTAATGCTTTGTCTCAATTATATATTTGCTGTTTCAGTGGACCTGGCAGGGTGCTTCAAGGTTTCTGACTCATTTAGCTGTAGCTCCACGGTGTGGCCAATGTGAGAACATATTGAAGGAGAGAGAACTATCCAGCAATTTTCCAATTGGTATGTTCCTTCATTCTCAGTTAGGTATCAACACCTTGGTCCATAGCCTTCTCTCCCAGCAGGAAAGATTACAGGCTTATTCAATCTACTAATGGGCCTGATTTAATTTTTTTTCCCCAATGTTAATTTCAGGAAGCTTAACACCTTTGTTATATCCTGTAAAATATAGCTCCATATAAAACATCATAGTGGAAAAAAAGTAAATACAATTTATACAGTATTGACAAAGACAAAAGATACATCTGCCTAGTAGAACAGCTTTTCATTTTTTAAGCAAATTCATGTTCTGATAAGACAGGAACACTTTATATCTGAAACACTGTAGACATAATTTCTTTTTCCGCTGGAACAATCTACTAAGTGAGATAAATACATTACTTTGAATTACATGTCATTGATCATTAAATTCACTTACAAACAATTATTTTCTTATTCTGATTTACTTCTTTGAGACTCCTAAAGGTAAAACCATTCAGGTTATTTGTTTTGCAGTATCTATGTGTGTGCACAAGCTTGTTTAATTTAAAGCTGGACCACAGATCTAGATCTAACATTCCCTGAGGGTGACTGGAGACAATACACATTCAGTACAAGTACTTATTGAAATGAACTATTAGAATAAACACATTAAAAGTTCATTCAGTGGAAGAAGTAATGACTATTCTGAGGGTTTAAGAATATGATAAATTCTGTGCTGCCACTGCCAAACTGATTCATTCTAACAAGAAAGATTATAAACTGGGAAATTACAATACAGTTAAGGTTGCCAGTTTGCATTATTTTATTCCTAGCTAAACCTTTCAGGCATTCATAAATTGACCATAAAAATTTGCTCTGCCCTGGGGCTACTGTGATACATATATTAGGCTGACAATCTGTTCCTTATTCAGCTTGCTATGTCTAGATAAGAAATATCACACTTTATCCTGAGTCTGCTTGCAAAGTCTGACAAGGGTGTATGAAGTTAAGAATCCAATGACAAATTTTATCCTGTCTTTTCTCATATCAATTGACAATGCTCTGTATAATTTTGCTCACCCTGTATTGATTATCCTCATGATAACTAACACAGCAATGATAATTTATCAGAATACTTTAGAAGCATGATTTAATTTATATTCATTATACCCCCATAAGGCAGCTATGTAAGTGATGTTATCCTTATGTGGGCAATCAGAGAAAAGCAAAGTGACTTGCAAACGGCTGTACAATGATTTAATGCATACTCATAAGACCAAGACTTTTCCAACCATATATCCTTTCTTCTAGATTCTAGCTCCTGCCACAATTATTGGTCAGCCTGGACTAGTGGGAGGTGTCCCTGCCCATGGCAGCTGGGGCTGGACGTAGATTATCTTTGATCTCCCTTCCCATCTACACAATTCTATGATTTTGTGATTTTGGGATAAAAGTGTTTGATACTAAGGATAATATTTTTACAACATAGAAATGTAAGTGCACTGGTGCTGTTGAAGATACCTTTTTATTCACATTTAGTTCTATGATTAAAATTAAAGACTGGTCCTGACTTAAGAGTTTCAAATGTCCCTTTTAAAGTCATTCCGGCAACATCAAATATATGCTCCTTCCAGTCATCAAGCATCTGAAGTAATTGTATATGAGAGAGACAGTGAGAAATAACACTGCTTTTTGAAGTGAGTCTGATAGTTCTGGGAAAGCTTTGAGTATTTTGTGTTTAGCTGTTATTACCAAACCTAAAAGCTGCTAGCAGGAGCAATTGTCATCTTTCCTTCTGTTTTTTCTATGATTACACTGTATGGAATACCCTGAAAAACAAACAAGGTCTTAAAAATATTAACTCATTATATGTGTTCAAACTTTTTATTTTCATTTTAAAAAATACCTGAGAAAATTACAGTCCTCACCAGTATGTGCTGTATGAAAATAGACATTTCACTTCACTCTATAAGGTGCCACAAAGACTTCCTTGGAGTTAAGCCTTCTTAAGAACTGTTTATCCTCTGCACTGCAGCATGATCCTTGCTATCTCTAGTCTGACTCCCTCACCATCCTGATTTAAAGGGTGTAGTGGTCTCCCACACCTGCCTCATTTCAAAGAATTTGCTTGAATGCTTTAGTTTTAAAAAGGTTTTTAAGAAATCTAGTATTGTAAAAAGAAAGAATTAACCATTTTTTTGAAGGAGAAGGGTGTGAGAGAAGGAAATAGTTTTAAAAAGAAATGTATCAGACATTTCTTTAAAAGAAGAAAATCCTGAAAATTATACACTAATTTTTGTTTGAATTTTTTTTTGCTGCAATTCTTGCCAGTATGATATGTAGCCAAGGGAACACACAGCTTTGCTGAGTTTCAAATTATTATTATCTGTGTATCTGGGGATTTATTTATCTTTGATCAGCTGCTGAAGTGATTGAAAAGTGTGTCTTAAGTTCCACTGATAATTGCAGCCATATCCTTCTTAATATGCTCTCTGCTTGCATATTTTTTGAGAGTATCTTTTAGTGGCAAAGAGCATATAATTTCCTTTTATCTTCCATTGGCCCTTCTTGCCTTCAAAGGCTGTGAATATATCCAGTATTATAGTCTGAATAATGAAACATTTGTTTTTGTCTGAAAGCATAAAATAATACCAGTTCAGGCATTGTATCTATGTTTCAAAGACAAAAAAAAAAAAAAATCCAAATAACTTTACCTGTATTATAGTAGCATATAGTATAGCATGCAAATATATTATTATAGGATCAAAACAGCTTCAGAGAAAAGAATCACCTTTAAAGCATTTACAAACTGGCCAAGAATCATACCAATTAAACTAGAGAAGAGAAAAGAAGGGAAAAAATAAATCCACATGGCTGAGTATTCTCATTAAACTCAAAGTCTGTCAATGAATATTTATCTTTATTCTTCTGCCTGGAAGGAAGGCTGAAGAAAGACTGAGCAAAAACACTTATTTCTGTCAATGAGGCTCAGTAATCAACTCCATCACCAGAAGCCCTCTAACTGCCAGCTGTCATTCAGATGACAGGTTATTTCAATATATCAGCAGAGGGCCAGCTGGCAGGGGGATAGAAATGACAGCCTTGCTTGAGGAGTGAAAAATATTTTCAGCAGAATTAGCAAGGCTGAGATGCCTGTATATGCCTGAGGATACAACTAAGGCCAGAGGAGAGATGCATTTCAGCAAATAGGCAGATATATTCTCTGTCTTCTAGTGAATGTAGAGAAGCATTTTTTTCCCAAATAGCATAAAGTATGTCACTCAGAGGTAAATTAATGTTTGATCTGTTTGACAGGTTACCTCTTCTCTTTTATGTTTATTTCCTGGTGTTATTCTCCTGTCTCATGCATTTAACTCTTAGGAGTTTCAGCTCAACTTTGTTTTACTGCATGACATACAGTGGTTTCTTTGGCCTTCCATCCTCTTTGTGATCTTCCTTTCCCCCCCTTTTTTAAAACATCTTTAGGGTCTTATTTTCTTTGTTAGTTCAGATTCTTCTCACTCTCTGTAATTTGTTCCCTGCTATGCATTGACTTACAACCCTCTCAGAGTTTTAACTATAGTTGACTTTAAAATTATCTGCTTAGGGATAAAACTTGAATTTCCAGAACTTCATCACCAGAATTGGAAGGTCCTATTTGTAGTGCTGCAGTCCAATTATAAGAAACTTGCACTGACTTTACTGGGAGCTGAAGATATCAGAAGTTGTTGAAATTCAATCTCTGGTTGTGAGTACAGGCAAATGAAAACTTGGCTTTTTTCTGCTACTCATTTAGTCCATTTATTTTTTTTTTTATCTTCATGTTTTCAAAGTCTGTTTTCAGTATTTCTTTTCAATCATGGCTTTTTTTCCATCAAATTGTTAAAAAACTACTGAATTCTCAATTTTCATAGGCAGAATGTGGATTTAAAGTGATCGATTGGAAATTAATTTGACTTGGAATTAGCTGGTGTTCTATATCCTACTTTCTGTTTTCAATTGCAATATATAAAATAACTATTTCCACCTTTTAAAATAATTTTGTAGACTTCAAAATGAAGGGCAAATGATACACATAGCTTCTACTTCCCACAATTCCCTCAAAGAAAAAGTTTAATCAACTCTAAAATAAAACTTGTATTTTCTATACCTTAAGTCACCTGAGCTATTTTATATATTACAGTAAGTACATAAAACTTATGTAAATTGGACAAAGGAGGGACCTTATATAAGAGCAAGTTATCATACAGTTATTTCTAATGCTGAAAATTACATTCTCTACAGAAGAAAGCGTGCTTAAATTAATGTTCCTTATCACATAAATGCATAATTCCATCTGCTTCCTATGAAGTAGAAATTGTCCTATCAGCACTGATCAAGACATATTGGACCATGAAGAAATAACATGAATTTTTGAGCAACATCTCATTTGAGTAGCAATAACCATTCTGGCCCCCCAACAAGATTTTAATATGCCGTTTATAGATTTCTAGGCTGCCCTAAGGCACATTTTGCTAGTCTATTTATCTGTGCCCTGTGTGAGTAGAGGAAGTACCAGAACAGCAGCCCTCAACATTCCAAAGCAGTTTAACATTTTACTAAAAATACCATGAAGTGTTCTAATGGTATGTCCTAATCTATGTCTAATGGAATCTGCTAATATATTTGGTATAGATTTTTACCTTTAAGATGAGATTTCAATAACAAGAGGACATTTAAAACACAGCACCACCTTTCCATTTTGAGGCTGTTTAACAGACATGGGGTTTAATGTACTTTTTTCTTTTTGCATAGGTTTGTTTTCCTTGCTAGTAAGATAGTGAAATCACTGCAAGAAAACAGAAAGTTGCTCCATTTTCAGGCATTCCTATAATGAAATTTCCACAAATCTCACTGGTGATACCTACCCTCCTTTACTGCAATGTTGACACTGAACACTCACTGAAGAGATTTACTTACCATTATTATAATGCCATGCTGGCAGATTTTAGAGGATAACATAGCAAAATGCAACTTTTCTAGGGAAATTAGTGGGCTCCTTTCCTGGGTAAAGGGAGGGCCTAGAAATCCCAGTGGTCACTGAAAGGCCAGCTGTGTCACATCTTTATCCACAAAATATTCTTTGAGAGTGGCCTGACTCTACATTCTTTAACAACCCCAAGCCAGCTTGCATCCCTAAGAGCAATGCTGCTATTTTAAAAAGTGCATCTAAGCAAACTGGAGACACAACACTTCTCTGTTTCTCATGACAGAAGAAGAGATGAAAGTGCTACTTATGCTGTGGACTAGCATCATTCAATATTGTTTAGTATTTGGGTATCAGAGTGACAGGTGCCATATCAATATACAGAACTGCTTGAAAACATATAAAAAAAGAACAACTGATCAATGGTAAATCAGTCTTTAAAAAGCACGACTGCACTATGTTACTAATAAAGGCACCTTGGAGGTAATGCTAGTGAAAGCACAGATGGGCTCTGAGTACCCTCTCCTAATTCTCTTGTGAATTTAGTGCATTATAAGCAGAAAGGAAAAAGGGAGATTCTTCTGAGATTGCACACTGGAGAATTCCATAGTGTAGCTTACAGCACATTCATTAGCATGCTCTTTCAGATACAAAAGAAACATCAGAGGGTACTGGAAGAAAATGATCATAAAGGAGCCACAAATCATTAAATTAATTTTTTAACTTCTGGAATGCATCAATCCCTTTTCTCTCCTTTCATACTTTCCCTGACATAACCAAAGACTGGTTCAAATCAGAACAAACCCAGCTAGGATGTAATTTATTATTCAGGGCTGGAGTCAGATCCAGTTTCACTGGGACAGCTGCACTTCATGTGTTCAGCATCCCCAATTCCCCCATCTCCCACATCTGTAGTATCTTACAAAAATTAATATTCCCATGGTGGTGCCCTTAAGATTACAAGTAAAAAAATAATACAAGATAAAAACCAAACCAAGCAAAAATTATGACTCTTATAATAAAACTCAAGAATTTATGCTTAGGAGAAGACTTCCAGAAAAGAGAGACACACAAAAATTGAATATACTGTGGAAAGAATTAGGCATTCTACCCCTTTTGGAAAAAAACACATCTCCGCAAATCCACAGAACAATTACATTGATTTATCTTAAATTACTCTATGGAATGTGTTTTTTACTATATTTAGGAAAAATAGTCAGAACCACTAACAATGTTCTTAGAATCTTCTGACAATACATATTTTTAGAAGTTGATTGCATGGTCATTTTCAATGATTCATGAAGGTCTAGGGCAAAAGTTGATACTACCAAACAGAGCAGATAGGCACTTTAAATACTGAGATGACTGTCAAAGGCTACTTCTAAAAGATGCAAACTGATAAGAAAATTAATAGGACTTAAGTCAGTAAGGAAAGAAACTCCCCCATTTTTAAAGGTAATGCACAATTCTGCATTCACTAACATGGCTAGTAAAAAATATTTCATGTATCAAATGAGTGCTTAAATATATACCAGGCTATTTCTTCTTAAATTTTAGGAATCTTTGAAATATCATTATAAAATATTATCTCATACAAATACTTAAGAAACAGGGTAAATATTTGGTTGGCTTCATTTTGCAGTTATCATTGACTGTTTAGTTATGAGAATTGCTCAACAGCCTCTGCATTTCCTGCATTTCTTTTTTATGTGATACTCCCTGGGATGCAGGGAGTATGTATGTTTAATTCCATGAGATGTTGACAAGTTGAATTAATTACTCAGAGTTTTCTGCAGTTTTAAAAATATGGATATTTTTCAGACACAGCAGGCTAATTACAACCATGAAAGGATACCACATTTAAGACAACTAAACTGCTTTAAAAATTGTTGCCATGATGCAATGGTCTCCAACACAGATGCTGACTTTCTTGGCTTTATTCAAATTAATTTACTTTCCTTATCTTCCCCCATTCTATACAGTTAGTCAATCTGTCCTTTTAATAATTTGTCTTAAAGTATCTTTCATCTTTTGTCCCCCTAAGTTAGCAGTAGAGAAAAATCATATGTTCAATTCTTCCTGCTTGCTACAACAAGATAATAGTCTCCAGTTCTGTTTTTTCTCTAAATCCCACTCTGTAATTATTTTTATACATACATACATATCAATCTCATCATTCTGGTTCTGCTTGGTCCATCTAATTTTATTTTTTTTATTTTTTTTTCAAAACAAATAGTGTCTGGTAAGTTATTCATCACAGTTATGGAGAGTCAATTAAAGGTTCTTCATGTGAATATCATTTAGATAAATTTCAGTGATGCCATGTCCAGCTGTACTCCAAAAACTTCAGTGAGGTGAACCTGAATTATTGTAGGTTGATATAAAGATATCTTGTGACTGCTGCACAACATCAGTAGGTGCACTGGGGTTTTATGACATTGCCAGGGAGGAAGAGAACAGCTGATATGGGAATTTGGGAGGCATTTTTATTAACCTTTTTGCTGAATTGATGGGTTTAAACCACAGTTCATATAGAAATTTATGGAACCCAGTATAGGTCCCCAGTCTGCATGTTTCACAGTTACAAACTTAATCATAAATAATATGCAAATAATTTACATACAAATATAAATGCATAAGTAGCTACTTTTATACAAAAATAATTAAATTTATATCCTTTGCTATTTAAGCTCTACATAGGAAACTGTTTCACAATAGTTTATAGGCATTATAGACGTATTCATATGCACTTGAATAAAAGAACATGGCAGAGGTTGATAATCTGCAGGAATTTGATTTCATTTTTTTCTTTTCTGCACTTTATTATGTGACATTATAATTAGTATTTGGGGAAATGGTCAGGAAATATTATATATGTATTGAATTTTTTTTTTTATCTAGGCAAGGGAATAGATTAAATTGGCAAGATGAAGGGGAGGAAGATAAGGAAAATGAGTTTAAGAACTGAATCTTATCACTCAATATTTGCTTGTCTGGCTTTTGTAATTAGTGATTGATAATACCTTCTAGAATGCAGAAAAACCTACAGCTTAAAATTTTAATAATAATAGCAAAATACAAAGAGTAATGTACCACACTTATATCCCAAAAAGATCTTCAATTAATAAAAAATGTGGACTTAACAAAGGAGTACAAAAATTTTAGAAGCTGACGATTTCAGACAAATAAAAGTTTAAATAGGAATATTTGAAGAACATTTTAATATCTCAGACAGATTTTTTTTTGTGTAAAAGCTTTTGCCCACAGTTTGACAAATCACCAACTCCAATATTAATATTCTCAAATATGTTATTTGGGATTAATTTTCCATTGCTAGCAATTTTTCAGGTAATACTTTACTACTCTGTAAACTTCACACCCTGCAACTACATGGAAGATACTTAGAACCACTTCTAAAATTTAATTGAATCTTTGCAGGAGTTACTGCACTTAGTATTTCTTTCCCAAGAACACTGACATTTAAATTCCATAATTTTTGTGTTTATTTTATCTTCCTTCAAAGATCCTTCATCTTTTAATCTTTTTACCAACAGTAATTCGAAAACTCATATTAATCATGTCACCTACTTACTAGTAAAGGTGCTGAGAAAAACTCATGTTGTTTTCTGTGACAGCAAGAGCAAAAAGGACAAGATTTTAACATAAAGAGGCTTTGAGCTTCCTAAGGAAAAAATTTCTAACTTGTAGAATTATCACTTTAATCACTTCCAAGTCTCCTTCACAGCTTACAAAATATGATTGTTATGCTTTAAAAAAAACCTGAATCTTGATTTTAATTAGGACAAGTTTATCAATACAATAAAAAAAGGAATCATTCCTCTTATGAACCAAATGCACATTGTAACTAAGCTTGTGATAATTTAATGATATTGGAATCCTGAAATGGATATTTAATCTAAAACAAAAAGAAGAATCTTTAAAGTGCTCTAAAACTGCTTTGACATATAGCCAAATAGGTACATTTTAGATAAACTCAACCAGCTCATGCCACATAAATACGATTTGATAATGAAAATGTAAACATTACTTTATTGAACCCAGTTTGCATTCATCACATGTCTGATATTTGTACCAGAGACTGAGATGGGTGTTAATACAAGTACAGTAGAAGGAGTCAGAAATTAAGTGACAGAGCTGTGTATCATTCCACTTCATGGTATTTGCATTTTTCCCAAGATTAGGCTTATGTACTTAACAGAAATTCTTTCCCCTATCAAGGGCACTTGATCACATAATCACAGTGAGCTACCAAACGCTGCAGCCACGAAAACACAATCTTCAAATGCAACAGCAGAGCAAACATTGGTAGGTGTGATTTAATATTTAGCTCTGCTGCTGCCAGGGAATGGCACCTTCACACAGTGCAGGGTGGACATGCCAGCTCAGATAGGAACCTTCTGCAATGCACTCCTTTAGCAGGCAAGATATGTCCTGAAAGAGTTTCTTCAGTTTAGCAGAACCACACACAGGCTAAGGGAAGATGGTTGCTTCCATATGGACACACTGCCCAAAACCAGGAAGGGACATGAGGTACATAACTGCAATTTAAAAGTCAGGTAGATGGTGGCACAAGAACAGGACACAGACTCAACATTCTGCAAGCTGTGTAGTGATGTATGAAGCTCAATTCCCAGGTATGACACCTAAAATACCTCAAAGTAGCTTTTAAAATATTTTCTATTAATTCTCAAGAGCCCAAGCAGGGCAGTGGAAAGGAAGAGAGAGTAGACGCTGGCTAGTTCACAGATCTGCTTGATTGACAATTGACATGGGAGATGGTTCTGGGGAAAAATGGGTCCAAAAAAGATGGTTCATCTTATCCAAGCTCAAGAACAGTCTACTTTCTTGTGCAGGAAATCAGACAAAGGAGACAGGAGGCCTACATGGATGAACCAGGAGCGTCTGACTATCCACCAACACAAAAGAAAGCCTGTAGGAGGTGGAAGTAGGGCCAAGGCACCAAGGACAAATACAGAGATAGGGTACAAGGATGGAGACAAGTCAAAACCCACCTGGAATGAAACCTGGAGAGAGTCACAAAGGGTAAAAAGGGAAAATTCTACAGGAGCATCATAAGCAAAAGAAAGCCTAAGGAAAATATGGGACAGAATAGAGCCCTGAGAATCCAGCCCTAGGTGACCCCGTTCTGAGCACAGAGCTAGACTGAATGCTCTCCAGAGCAACCATCCTATGGCCCTGTGACAACCCCAGAATACTCATCTGCCATACAGCTGTAAAACCCCTGAGCCATGGTGACTTCAAAGGACTTTGTGTCCTGCTCATCAGGAATCACTGACAGTGGAGGATTCCTGCTCGCTTTTTCTTTTCCAAAGGAAATGTGAAGAAGTAACTCCAATTTTTATCCTAAATCAGGTTAAGACTTTTCTGTCCTCTGCAAATGCCTATGTAACAATAACTGATTAACAAAATACAGCAATTTGCACCTTTATTGTGGTGCACATCAGAGAACTTAGAGAAGACCACTGCTTTTGCAGTGAGAGAATGTCCTTACCTATTAACACCATTATGGAGACACTTTAATGTGGAGTAAACGGAGTGTTGCCAGAATAAATTAGATGGACCTGAGATATGTGGCACCTCCACAAATCACCAATTATTTTCCCAGATATAACAATCATTATTTATCTCTGACCAGTGTTACTTCTTTCTGTGTCTTTCCCATGGTAATCCTGCTCTGTTTTCTGCTTTTATAGCAACACTGGTCAGTACTCTGGTGCCAATATCATAACAAAATGACACAAAAGAACCAAGAGCTAAACAGATCCCAAACTCTGAGTGTGCCACAGCTCAACACTGCTTTATGAAGCCTGAGTCACACAGCTCTCAGCAGGAACTTGCTCTTTCATGCCCTGCCTACACTGGCTGGCCATGCTGTTCTGGCTGAACTTTTCTGGTCCTGATAGAGCTGCAAATACACAATATTAGTACCCTGTGATACATGCTCTCCTCCTTCCCAACAGCAGATCTCTCCTGTAATACATTCTAATTGTGATGCAATATAGTTCTTCACCTTTCCTTGGAGAGCTGTTACCTAATCAGTTCACCCAGTAAGCACAAGACATTTATTTCTGTCTACCTACAATTGCCAATTGCAGTTTTCCCTATTAAATTTCCTTTTTTTTTTTTTTTTTTTTTTTCCAGATATTTTCTATGCTATGCCAAGGTAATTTAAAAAGTTTAATGTTATTCTCCACTCCATGAGCCATTACGGATCCTATACAAATAACCAAAACTCAGAAACCACCAATGTTCCATCTTCCACTCTATTTCACGATGCCATTGCTCTTCCAGAGCTTAACCTATTCTTTCTGTCAGCAGGTTAATAGTTGAATTACAGAATGAAACAAGAAAAAAACATTTTACAAAACCTATGCTAATTTTATCTTAATAACAGAAAAAACTATTACAGAAAAAGTTATTATTTTATAGGAAAGATTTTCCATTTTGACAGGAATCCCAGCTTGTACAGTCTGATTGAGTGCCTGACCTTCTTTCTTTCCTTTGAATAAGTCTTTTTATAGCTTGTTTCTATATAGCTACAATGAAGAAGGGGAGCAAAACCTGAAGTCAATTACCTTCTTCTCTAGAGATCAGAAATGGGTCAAGTGTAACTGCCCAGTATCTGAACAAGTAGTGTTAAATAAAAATAATTATTGTCTTTATGTTTCTGCATGTTGATGTGAAAAAGAAATTGAAAATTCTTTTAAAAATCAGCCATATCTATGAAATACAGCAGCATAATTCTTTCTGTTTATCTTAAGAACCTTTATATAAAAAAAAAAACAAAAACCCTTGTCATCCCTTGGTGAAAAGCAAATGTGAAATACTTGAATGACTATGTCACTTCTAAAGTCTCAGTCATTCTTTGCAACAGCTTCAGCATAAATACATTTTTATCTAAACATGAAAACTAAAAGAAATACTAAAGTTATTGATTACAAAAGCAGTGCTGTCTGGTTACTATTTATTTAACAAATAACTCTGCCAAACAGAAAGCATATTCCTCAAAAACTTCATTATCTAACACCCTGGCTTTGCAAGTACTTGTGTGTGTGTGTGTGTGTGTGTGTGTGTGTGTGTGTGTGTGTGTGTTCCTCTGATTTCAGCAATACTTTTCTGACTGCATTTACCTTCCAAAATGCCTTTTTCTTGTCTGAGTTAAGCAGATGACAAATTCAAGGGAAAGGAAGCCTGCAAAAAAGATGAATCAAGGGAATTTGGACAAGACTTCCTACATTATCGTGGGAGAAAGATGGCTGCTTCTCCAAAAGAGCTGCTTAGAGAAGAAGATTAACCCAAGGCTTCCCAATCACCTTCTTGCAGTCTGTCCAGGGCTGGCTGCTGTTTAGGAGATGAGCCTATGAAAAAGCCCAAAGTCAGATGCCTAAAGCCCAGGTTAAAGCCATGCTCCATTATTCCCAGTGTTTGAAGACCATGTTGTGGCAGCATTAAAATGTATTTTTTTAGTCTCTAAATCCACTTCCCTGACTAGACTAGAAATGTAAAGTAGCAAACCCGAAAGCTTCATCCCCAAGATATTTTAGACAGAAAAAGTTTCAGCGTTCTTTTTCTCCCTAGGCCAGGCATGCAGAGATACCAATTTCAGGAACATTTCCCTTCAGCAAGAAAAATATTTCATAATCAGTGTTTGTGGTGATAATGGCAGTGTTGCAGTCGAGTCCTCAAAACATCTTCTTTAGCTAAGAAGCAGTGAAAATCAAACTGCTACGATATAAAAAGTTACAGTATTAGGCAATTTTAATTATTACATGTTGTAGATCTGACAAATTTGCTACTTGGTTTTTATACACTAAACTGACACACATGCACATACATGAGATTGACATACCAACCTAATTAAGTTTTTGTTGGTAAATATCATGTTAGATTTCATCTACATACCATGTCACATACTGGTGATATAATCTTTTTAGTCTGCTTGGAGAACACATTAATGCTTTCAGTTTACAGAATTTTCTTTTTCCTATCCCACATGTCAGCACACACACACACACACAGACTATTGGTGCATAAGTCAGGGTCATTACATTTCTAAAAGAATCTATATTTGTTATTATGCAAAAAATAAAGTCTTAGTAGTTGCCAATTTCATCATTATTTCTCATGGCTTAAACAATTGCTGTAAACAATTACGCATTTACAAAACCATTGTGTAATTTTAGCCAACTGCTCATTTGTTTTGCTGAGGAAAATGGTGTAAGATAAAAATTTCCTTAACATACAGAACATGTTTGCCCTCAAAATTTCAAAATTTCCAAGAGAATTAAAAAAGCCTTTCTGAAAATCTTTCATGACTTTCAAGACTGATAAAGACTTTGAAGAGTTTTCTCCTATTTTCAAAATATTTTCAAATACTGACATCTCCCCTTATAAGCAGAGGCAGGCTTTAGAGTCTTCAAAATTTGTATTTATTTTACCAGGATGCTTGCACTGCACAGGTAACAATATTAAGGAGAAATTATTGCATCTGGATTAATTTAATTTAAAATGTTACCTTATAAATAATGGGCTTCAGTAATCACTTTTCATTCCAAAGAAACAAACAATAATGATGAGTTATATTTTAAATTCCTTCACTTAGCAGCATGTATACTTCAGATCTAAACATATCTGTCATATTACCTAGTGATCCATCACTTGGTGATGAAACTGAAGTGTCCCTGTCTGTGTACAATTTTTTCAGTATTTCAGGCAACAGGACAAAACCATCCTGCAGTGTGAGGCTTTTTCCAGCTCTGAAGTAAACACTGGGGAGTTTAATCCACTGTCAGAGACATTTGCCCTTTCAAAAAGCAATGCAATCTCTAAGACTGCAGAAATGCAAAGCAGCTGCTTCAAAACAAGATGAAGTCTATTATTTCACTGAATGACTCCTGCACTAAGTAGTTTTCAGTAGTGGAAGAAAATCAAATCTAAGCTACCCTTCTGTGAATCCTCTGCATTTCCTTCTTTTCTCTGTCTATCACAGAGCACAGTATCACACTGTCCATTTGATTTGTCTCCTTTGGTTGATTTATTACCGTTGAACCAGATAACCTTTTGATACTGTGTAAAGGAATGAGATGACTAGCAAAAACACTGTCCTCACACCTTCCCTTTCAAGTTCATGTTTTTTCCGAGAGCCAAAAATTTCTGTGCAATTCTGCTGAGATTATCCTTTTGTTCTAGACAATGACATTGGCAGGATTTTGAAATACATCTGCTTTTTAAGTATAACACAAAAATAATGTCAAAACCTTATAAACCAGTAAGCACCTGGAATATATTGAAAATTATATGATTTCATGCCAGTAACAACTTTGGTTGTGAAAACTGTAATTTTTTAACCAGCACAGCTATAAAATTGCTGTGATAGCTCCAGCTATTTCAGAAAAAATGCCTAATACACAAAACTTTTTCCCTTTATGTTTAAAGGATCCATTCTGCTGCAGGCATCTTTACACCCTAATACTGAATCCCCACTGAGTGATTATCTGTACCCAGGGAGCAGAACAAGGAAACCTTAATAACAGGCTCAGCAAGAGATCTCAGTCATTCTGATATCCTTTTGTGCAAGACAGGCTGAGAATGCATAAGGAGCAAAAGCCACAAGTAATTTGTAGCATTTCACAGTTACATTAACACCTCTAATTGTAACTGACAGGGCAATTAAGGCTGAAAAACATCCCAATACACTGTTTTGTACATGATGATTGTCCCACTGAAACAACAGAGCATGTACTCTGTTTGGAAGGAAAGTGTTTTACTTTATTTTCCTCCATTGAAGTAGATGTCCCAGTTCATCATGCCTCATTAGAGTTTTGTGTTGCTATAAACATAATTATTTCAAACAATCACAAGCCTTTATATCAAGCACATAATTTAACAATTCCCTTTTCAATACAAGTGTCAACAAGGTTCTTAAAAAAAAGAATGTTAATTGCTATATAATCCATTAAAATAATGAGTCTTAGAATAATGAACAGGCAATACAGGCCAAACACAAACATATCACATACCGACTCTCTTTTTTTTTTTTTTTTTTTTTTTTTTAATGAAATCTAGGCTGTTCACCTCATGTGCCCAGGTTTACCAGGTTTTATACACTGATTTTCCTACAAGTCTCCCTTCCTCCCACACACATGCACAGCTGTGTCCAATATTAGCAAGTAGCTAAATTATGTAACCACAAATTTACAGATTTTTTTTTTTCTTGTCTTTCAGAACTTGATGCTTAGGGCCCAATATCTACACTATCTGTGGGGGAGAGAATGCTTGGTTAGATCTGTTTTAATCCCAAAAGACTGAATGCCTGCTTGTAGTCATGATGTGTTACAGGTGATCCTCAGGCACACCTTACTGTTTAGTTTCATCTAAAAGGAATCCTGTTTATTTGGATGTTCCACAGCATGAACTGAAGTAACTCGAGATGACTGAGACATTTATGTCAAAAGCACACTTCTGATCCAAATTAAAATGCTGCTGGAGGTGCCTCTGTATCTGATTCTCTAAGTAGAAAGACAGTAAAAAGTCCATAATTTAGGAGGAATTAATCTCTCTCCAGGATTTAAAATGGGTGGGATTTCTTTTCTAGTCTAAGAACTCTCCCAAATCTTAGCTGGTGACTGTTTATTTTTCTATTAATCGTTTGTTAAATACATGTGTATATCAAACATTAATAATATCTGGCCACAATTTGCACACCTTTGATTACAGGATACAATCTTAAAGAATATATAAGAACAAAAATAATCTGAAAGCTGAGTAATGACGTAACTAGTTCTGGAAAATAAATAAAATAGAATAATAAAATGATTGATCTCAGAAAAACACTCAGATCTATATACAAAGTGTGACAGAGATAATTTTAAAGGTGAGCAGTGGATTTCAGAGTTGGCTTATTACCTCACCCAATCTACACTCAAGACAGAGCACTGAAGGGAAAAAAAAAGGACATAATACAAACCAAAAACGTAATTGCAAATGTCATGGCAACACAGGAGCCTTCACTGGCCTGAAAAGAAAAGTGAATCCATTAGGGTGACACTAAGATATTATGAGAGCTGGAGAACTTGACATATAAAGAGAAGATAAATTAATTGTGTTTGTCCAATCTGGGAAAGATTGACCAGGCTGAGAGGGGATCTCCCCACACCATTTATAAAAATACCTAAATTATAGATACAAAGAAGGAGGGTATAATCTTTTCAAAAGGATGCACAGTGACAGAACAAGAGCTAAAATGCACAAGCTGCTCATGGGAAATGCTGTCTAGATATATGAAAGGAAAAAGCATCTGAACATCAGAATGGAATGCTATAAAAATTAGTGAAATATCTGCCATTGAAAATGCTACTTAGCTTGACAGTATCCTGAATATTCTAATCTATGGCCTTGACTTGTTACAAAACTTGTACCAGCAATCCCAGAGGTCCCTTCCTAATGCAAGCTTTTCTGTGTTTTTGAGACTTGAGTAACAACAGAAATTCTATACACAAGGTGAAAATATTATCTTTCTTTTTCCCATTGGAATCCTGAACTACAGCAACTCATGCATATTTTTACCTTGAAAATAATAAATAATAGATTTTTTTATTGTTTTCTTAATTCACACTGCAGACAATGAGAAAAATACAGAGACACAGGTTTTATATCCTCCCAAGTTTCTGCCTTATCTGCTACAACCTGGTTTCATCAGTAAAAGACTGATGAAAAGAGAATGCTAATGTTAAGAGGGCTTTAAAGAAGTAGAATATCTCACAAGAAGTTTTAACATCCTTCATAAGCATCTGTGGGTAAAATCAGCCCTGCCCTCCTCTCCTTCCCACTCTTGATAAAGTCTTTGGGGGAAGAAACTGAAAAACTGAGACACCAGGGAGTAGACTAGATAATGAGGCTTCTTTTCAGCTGAAAATATGAGGGACAATTGAAGACATTGAGTTTCTGCTGCTTTTTATCTTTCTAAAGAAAGCATTCTTTGAGATTGTTTGCCTGGTAACTTGGCTTTTGTCACAGTAATGGCCTACTACAGACTTCCAAAGACAAAGGATTTACCAAATATCTTTCTCCATTTATAACTGGTCTCCTCTGGACACTGTTGGGGTGTGGACCAGGGCACAGTGATGGCTATTCAGGGATTGCTTCTGATATGGAAGCTACTGGCCATTGTCTTCCATCCACATCTCTCTTCCTCAGAGTCATCAGTGCCCTTCCTTTTCTTTTTCTTGCACTCTAATTCAACCTTCTCTTCTGTCCTTCTTTTGCTAAATACTCAGAGTATTTCCTTATGATAGACTGCTTAAATACCAGCAGCTGCCAAAACTTGCCTATATTAGCTTTGTACAGCAAATGCAAACACTTGGATGAAATAAGTACAGAATGAGTCAGAAAATTCAGTAATACAAAGTGAAAAACAGGGTTGGAGTTTGGGTGGTTTGTTTTTCTTTCCTCAAAGTTGTGAGCTGCTTGTTTAAACAAAGTTAAGGCCAAAAGATGTTTGTGTTAGAAGAGATTTTAACAGCCCATGATGTAATTTGAAGTCGAAAATAAGATTTTTTTTTTTCCTAAAATATAAGGCACTGTTGCAAATCACAGCTCTGATCTACTGTCACGTTGATCAGTTTTTACATTCATGTAAATGGAACTGCATTGTCTTGTTCCATGTTGTATGGCATTAGAACACTGGTGAAACACAGCAAACATATAGAGAGAAGCAAACACCAGAGCAAGTGAAAACAACAAAAGCAATCAATGTTTCCCCAAACAGACTACCCCCAAGTATTTGCTTGCAGAATAAAAGGCTATGGTGCAGGGGGTAAGAAGTGGTCAGAGCACCAGCCTGCCAGAGTTCAAGAAGTGTTTGGACAACACTCTCTGGCACAGGGTGGATTCTTGGAGTGTCCTGCACAGGACCTGGAGCTGGACTCGATGATCCTTGGGGTCCCTTCCAACTCAGGGCAATCTATGATTCTATGACAAGGCTTCTCACTTTTTTTTGGGATTGTGACCAGGAGAAGTTACAGTCTTCTCCACTGGGTGGCAACGTAGGATACAGCAACAGACCCAACTGCTCCCCGCAGGACCACCAAAACAAGGGACTTCTCTCCTGCTGCTGTTTCACTTTGCAGTGCTGTGAACACGTGGGGAAAAAACAAAAAAGGCAACTTCGAATACGGGTAATTGGTTATGGGCTAATCAGACTTAGTGCGGTTCAACAAATATTAATATATCCTTCCTCAAATTTTTTCTTTTTGATCACAATAATGTAATGAAACATAAACTAAAGTTGCCATTAGATGTGCTGGAAACGAACACTGACTTCTCCTAAGTGGTTTTGCACATGCTACAGTTCTGCAATTTTTTTATAACGAATGATTTTGAAAGTCATTTGGACTAGTAGCAAGAAAATATAAGACACAAGGTTAAAAAAGCCCATGAAGACTATGTCTCTGATTCCTTTAAAATACAGAATGTATTTTATCTGACAAAATTCCCTAGAACATAATTACAGAATGTATCTGTACCTCTTAATTGCCAGCAGACGGGTGAAGGTGATGGAGCATTCCTATCACATCCACACAAGGTTAAATGCATAAACTCAGATTTATTTCAAACACACATATAAATGAGAAAAATCAACTTAATACACTGCCTCTTTATCAGGAGATGTTTTTCTAGGACATGAGTTGTTCTGTACATAGAGAAAATCTTTTTCTCTTTCTATGAAATTATAATCTATTTTATTCAAGGTCTATTTAATAATTATGGAAAAAAGGGGGAAAAAAGGTAGTGTAAATCCCAAATAGTTGAAACATTTTGGGGATTGATGCAATTATTAAACTGCTCATCTGAACAACTGTGGGATCTTTTTACATATGGCTTCTCTTCATGTACTCCAGTACAATTTGTGTACACAGCTGAGACAAGAGCTTTTCTTGTCACGAGCATCTGCTCGACTCACGGTGTGTGCTGCATCCACCACTGAGAACTGTTCAATGGCACTGCTGAAGCATCTGCCACACAGGCACTCTCTACAGAGGAATTCAGAGCCTAGAGGAGTCTCAAAGGAAGCAGGGAACAGCAAATCAATGAGCTCTAGGTGGAGTCCAGAAAACTTGGGGGTTTTTAACCTTCTGATAACATCTAAGGGTTGTGCACAGTGGTGCACTTGTAACTCCAGCTCCCTGAGGCACAGGGTACAAGTGACCCATTCCTGTACTTTCCTTCTGGCAGCTGTGAAATATGCTCTGGATTGTCTCTTTATGTCTGTGGTGGTTTTAACTGGGGTAGAGCTAGTTTTCTTCACAGTGGCTGGTATGGGGCTGTGTTCTGGATTTGTGCTTCACAGGGTTGATAATACAGAGATGTGTTTGTTATTGCTGAGCAGGGCTCACACAGAGTCAAGGCCCTTTCTGATTTCCATACTGCCATGATGGCAAGGAAGTTGGGGGTGCATGGGAAGATGGGAAGAGACACAGCCAAGACAGGGAACCAAACTAACCAAACAGATATTCCTGACCATAGGACAGCATGCTCAGTATATGGAGTGGGGGGAAAAGGAGAAAGAGGTGTTTGGAGTGATGAAGTTTTCTCAAGTTGCTGTTACATGTGATGGGGCCCTGCTCTCCTGGGGATGGCTGAACACTGCCTGCCCATGGAAAGCAGTGAATTAATTCCTTGTTTTGCTTTGCTTGTGTGTGTGACTTTTGTTTTCTATACTAAACTTTCTTTACCCCTGAGTTTTCTAGCTTTTACCCTTCTGATTCTCTCCCCAACCCCACTACCGGGGTGATGAGCAAGCAGCTGTGTGGAACTTGGCTGCTGGCTGGGGTTAAACCATGACAATCTTCCCTCAGGGTGAAATGTTTTACCATCAGACTTACATGTTCTTGAGGACAAGATTCAGATGATCTAAGCTGAGCAACCACTCTGTGCTGCACACTCCCAAGTGATTACAGTGGTTAGAAACAGCCAGTCCACTAGCACCAAGTAGGATGTGTCTCTCTCCATTGACTGCACAGGCTCAAGACACCCAAAGCAGATGCCCATGTCTGCATAGCCATGGATGTCAGTTGAATCTCACCCCAAAAAAATGAAGTTGTACACTCAGATTGTTGTACACTTCCTTGTGCATTCAAATAAGGCATTGTCAACATATGAATACAAAAGAATTAACTATATTGACTGAAACATGAGCTAAATTAATTTTCTAAATTCCTCACAGCTGTCATGGAAATAAACAACTTCTGGCTGTTTGATTCAACTCTTTTTTCACTATAAATACATTTCTTTATTTAGCAATTAAAATCACAGAGAGGGAGCAGAGCCTAGTAATCAGCTCTTGAACTGACTGGTAAAAAATTCTTGTTTGAAAAACTAATTCTCTCTATATTAAAAGATTTATTTGAAATTGAATGATTACTGTGAATCTCTGTGAATATAGTCTGTGCTGTCAAAAGACTGAAGGGCAGTCTTCCAGAATGAACTTTTGGTGGGTTTGATCACAGTAAAAACCTTCCTATATTAGAAATGTATGTCGTCCAGGGCCAGTAATACTTATCTAGACATTATTGTCCAAAAATCCTCTGTAAAGGTTTTTGCCACCTCTCTCCATTAGCTGCTGTCTAGCACCCCTGCACATTCAGCAGTGGTCTTCTACCATTCAGAAATCACAATGTGTTAACTGACAATGTTTAATTCTTTTCACTGCAAAATTAAACATCCTTATATATAAAAAAAAAAAGGTTAGGATTTTTAAATTCGTTTGTATTTATTTTAAGCATCTTCTGTTCAAGGATTTCAGGAGGTACTGCTTATATACTTTTCTTCCTTAAGTAGAATAGAGCAAGCTGCTTTTATGTTTGCACTTTATAGTATTAGCTGTCTGCCATGCTGTCTTTGTAGATTCCAGAAATACTTAACTAAACAATGAAAAAATGCATTTTTATTAGATGTAACATAGGCTAAGCTTGTCACTTCATCTATAACTGTTGTACTAATGTGTGATTAAGATGTTTTAAAGACAACACGGTATGAGAGTGATACATACTAAAATAAGCATTGCTGGGAACCTATTTTATACAGGAACATAAGCATCTCTCAAATATTGTCACTGTCATATTTGCAAATGAAACTTTGAGAAACTATGCAAAACACAAGGTTTGGTGCCTTTTTCAAGAATATGTTCCAACCTTGACCTACAGTAATGAGAAAGAATTAAACTGATGCTTTGTCATGTGTAATTATTTTATACAGCTTAGCTCAGTGAGCTTAACATATCATTTTGACCAAAAGATCAGTACTAGCAAAAACAGATCAACAGTGTTGTATGATGTTACATGCAGTAATTAATATGGATAATATGCAGGATTAATATGGGTACCTAGTTTTCAAGTGAAATATCTCTGACACTTAGACAGAGCTATTCTGGATCAGTCTACCACCTTTAATATTTATTCTTTAGGTTATTTTGATTTTGTCTCAGCATAGGTACTTTGTATCAGTTTGAGTTACTAGATATTTTAAACTTTGATAACATAAATTCTTTTAGACTGATGCCCTTTACAGGAAAAGGGGAGAAACAAGTTCTTCTAGGAAGTTCTATCCAACTATCTGGAACACTAAACTAATTGCATCCTACAAGGGTCCATTTATGTCTTCACTGAAAAAGAGACCAAGAGCCCATGCAGATGTGCACTTCTTCACACAAATATCTGGAGTATATAAGATCCAGAATAAAACAAGTTTCAACAAGGCAAGCTCTTATTAACATAAGGCATAAATGTGTTTAACATGACACAGATTCACTCCTCAGACTCAGAAGGAGAAGCTACATCTTATTACACAGCAGTACACCAGAATGCCTCCATCCAAGAGATATTTTCAAATATGCATAGAGATTCCCAACTGTTTGAAGGAAGGTCTTGCTAGTAGCAGAGGTATATTGTATATTCTGAAAGAAAGAACTCATTGTGAGATTGGAGTGGCTATTCTGCTTCTTATTTCCTTTCTCTGTCTCATAGGTATAAAGCATGTTTTTAGGAAGAACCTGCACAGTCTCCTGTTGCATGAATGTTACAATTTAGTTCAGCTGCTTTGAGCTGTTCTTCATAATAACTTCTGCTCTCTCAGGTGCTACCTGAACATGAAAACCCTTCCAATTTGGATGTGACTATTCACATTAGTGCTTGACTGGATCATTTACTAAGGTTGCAGCATGGGATGCATGTATGTACCTACATCCTTTTCACTGGGTTTTGCTTCAGTCTTTTTTCAGAAAGAGCTGTCACAAAAGCACTCATAGCAGGTAGGCCTCATTCAATTTCTGTGTGGGACATGGCACTTTAAAAATTAAAATTTCTTCTGAATTAAAGCAGCTTTGGTTTGGATTATTCAACGAACTTAGAAAAAAATGAGCTAACACCACTGATTTCTAAATTCATAATCTTCATTAATGCAGCTTGATTTTCCTGAGAGCCCACATATGGACTAGTGCTAAAAAACTTTTACCCTAGAAATGCACTATTACAATAGAAGCAGAATAAAACAGTAAGGTAATGAATTTAAGCCATTTTTTGCTTCCAATCATATTATTCTAAAGGAATACAAGTAGAAGCTCAGCTGCTAAAGAAGATAAGAAACCATAACTTTTATTAAGAAGGACAAAATAATACTTTTAAGTACATGCCCACAGGCTCACAGTTCTAAGTGGAAGATTAGTTTTATTTCATTAGAGAGGATCTAATGATTCTTTTGACTACATAAGCAGCAAGAAAAATTGAAAGAATAATATTTATTTCTAGAAAAAATAATGAATTAACTCATTTTAATGCATTAATAAAACCATATGAATACTGATTTTGTATCATCCATATTATATAAATGACAGTAAAAAGTTATTCTGTATACATAAAAATCCATAGACTATTCATCAAAACAGGACTACATGAAGCAAATTTTTCCTGTATAAAGAAAAGCTTTCTGCAAACTTTCACATTTAGACTCACAGGAAAAAATTAATGGTTTTCACATAAGACTCCCAACCAATTTCCAGACCTTTAAAGGCACCCTGCTTGAATATCTACAAAATCTGTAAAAATGTAAAAACCAAAACCCTCAGCACAATCTAAGTTTCAAAAGCACACTTTCACAGTCAGTGCAGGATGCCCAATGAAAATCTGACCTATAGCTGTCACAAGAAAAAGTCTTCATCAGATGTAACATCATAATATGAAGGTTGAAGGGAACATCTGTAAATGCTGCAGTGATGAACATCATTACACTGAAGTTTCCTCTCTGGACTGGTGAAGTTGCAGAGTTTATGGAAAACTGCTGTGGGCATTGCAGTGAAAGAAGACCTTATAGACAATATCTCACAACCCAAAATATTGTTTAAGAATTCATTGAGAGCTGCTGTATCAAATTGCCATGGCTAGAGGTGATAAATAACTTGGGTTTAGAAATATAAAACGATTCAGAGCATCAGTGTGTGAAAGAAGTCTCATGGTAAAATATCATTAAACTTACTATTTGAAAGAGAACCTGTGTATCTAAGTTGAATTCAGAAAGAGTGTATTTCTTTTATAAGAATTTCAAGAGGGCACAAATGTTCTGTCTAGTATAATCTACTACGATTCACAGTTATTTATTCTATGCAAGGTTTATTTTTGAATTATGCATCAAAGTTTCCTGCATGAGTTCTCCTTGGTTTTAATATGAACACTTATACAAAAAGGAGACAATATATTTTTTATTTTTATAGCTTCTATTCTTTCAAGTTATAAAGTGTAGTACAGCAGTCCTGAATTCACTCAGAAAACCTTTAAGAGTCATCAGATAGTTAATCATAAATTGTGCTATTTTTCTATAACTGTGTAAAGTGAAAGAACAAAACCTTCCAAAATGAAGGTATGATGATACAATAATTCAAACTTGGAATATTGTTTGTTACTGTTTTCTCATGCCTACCTTTGAACAGTCTTCTGTGACTTTATAAATGCTACAGTTTATTCAAGATGGTGCTAATCATGTTTTTAATTTCAAAAGTCAATACAATTTGTAAATTATTACTAACCTAATAGAAATTAATTCACCCACTGTTAGAACACTTCTATTAGAGCCTCTGCTGTGCACAACAAACAAGTGCAATGATTCTAGGGCAAACACTACAGAAAATGATGTATTTGCCCAAGCAAACAAAAGGAAAAGTAGAACATTTATTTTGAGGTTATCAAATGCAATACATATTTTGCTGATTTTATGTAATTAAACCCATTCCATCCTGAAGCAACATGAGATTAATCTAAGCATATACCGTGAACAGATATTAAATATCTGTTAATTAAATATTAAAGCAGGAATGACTTTTATTGCTATAATTCATGGCAAAATAGGGAACAAACCCCACAAGTATTATGAAGGAAGGGAGGGATCTTATGCCAGTTCATGTCTTTTCCATGTTGACATGGAAATATGTATCATAAGCCCTTCTTAAATTGACTCAGTGCTTTGGTATCTGAAAACTTCTGGTTCTCCTGTTGTGGAAAGCTAGTGGTGTGAAGATTTTTGAGTCCATGGGAAGACTGAAAGTTCACAGTTCTGGGTAAGGCATTTGCAAATTTGCATATTTTGAGACAGTACAAGCTCACAGTTGTTTTTTCTCTACAATCTATCAATCACTGGTCCTTGTTGGCAGCAGCCTATTAGGCAAAGCAGTAAGAGCCACAGTGGGCAGTTCCTATATTTTAAGTTGCTCAGGCACATCTGTTGCATAGGTGTCAAGTGGTGCCTCTGACGGCAGTTTACATTCTTCCGTGTTTTAAACAGTGATGATCAGTTCAAGTAGAAGGAAACTGAAATCAATTTACTGACTTCCCTTATATCACCATTTATCTTCTTTTGTTGGGTAAAAACAGGAAGGGGTTTTTAGTAGTTTCAGAATATTTAAGCATCAAAATAGCCTAAGAGCTGTGCTAAAGCTGAGCATTTATTTGATGAGAGATGCTTATTAAAATCACTTTTTAACAATTTGCTCAGCAATTAAAATCAATCATGCTGTTTAATTTCTCTTAATTTGGATACTTCAGATATGCACTTTATATGAAACTCTTCCTTCAAAACTTGATTAGCTGTTTTTAATAATCTCCATTATTCCTGAATCCTTCAACACACAAAATATTAGTATTCTTTTTTAACTCACATCTATTTTTATTTCACTTAAATCGCTGGTCTCAAGATATACGGTCCATATTATGCTCTCCTCTGTGTATTTTTAATTTATCTCTCTTCACATTCTAGCTAGGCTCTCTGGACAACCAAAGCTGTACAAATGTCAGTTAAATCTCTTTATGTTTGCGAAGTGGAACAATCTCACTCTATTTGCATAGCTGCCATAATTTTAGCTTTAATGCTAAGATGCCACTGAAATTTCTAACTCATATGCTTTGGTAGTGCATAACTTCTTAATTTCAGTTCCTATTTTTCCAATTAATCTAATAAATCCTGTAACAGTAAACTCCAGGTACTACATAACAACACTCAGCTGTGGCTTTGAAAGTGAAGTTTGAATTTTTATGTCCTGCTAGAACCAGTGCAGTCACACAGCTGGGTAAGGCTGGAGGGGCTGAAGACTCCTCTGAGATGTCTTTTCCCTCATGCTGCAGTGACACAGACCTCATGCCCCATGAGAGGGTTCTTGCTCCCTCACGTCCTGGCCACTACTGATCCTCTCAGGCATGAATGCAGGAATGTGGGAATTATGGTCTGAGGCTTTGATGAAAGCACGAGCCTGTACTGTGGGAAACGCTAGATCCAGAAAAAACCATAGAATTCAAGAACTAAGGGCCATATTAAAAAAAAAAAAAAAAAAAAAAAAAACAGAAAAAAAAAGGCTTAAACAAAAAAAATGGAACAGCTGAAGCATATGAAATGCAAACTGTTAAGTAAGCTTTCATTTCAATAATACCCTTTTTCATTTACTGACCTTTTCCCATCTAGGCTTGATAATCTCTTGGATAGCATTAGAGAAGGCAAAGGTTATAAGATTTAACTGATATCCAATATTGTAAGTGTTAAAACCCTTGAAATGCTTCCTTTGGAAAGACGCACAAAAAAGGAAAATTAAGAAATGCAAAGATACTTTTTCCCCATTTGTCTTCTGTCTCCAGGGCTTTTTCCTACTTGCAGCTTGAAACACAGATACAGCAAGTGGTTTAAGCAATCTCCTCAGGTCCTGATACACTACCAATATATAATTCTTTCTATTGTTTCTCATGTCAAGCCCAAATTTCAGTCATCAGCAGCTAGCTATGGCACATGTTTTTGAAACAGAAGGCAAAAACAGATGGAAAGAGTGAAGACTCTCAAAACAGATAAAATCTATTTGTCCTTAACTAATTTGAACAATGTAGGCTTTTCCCCATCAGTGCCAGAAACACTGGTGAGATGAACTGATGAGTTCATCAATATTGTTATTTATTATTATACTAATAGGAAGGCAGGATGAGGGGAGGAAAAGAAACAGTAAAGAGAGTGAGTGTACAGGTGTTTCAGTATTTAGAGAGAAAAGCAATGATGCCTGCTCAGTCATTATTGCTTTTAAAATGTCACAGTATCCTGGGATCATGACAATAGAAGTTGAGCAACACAGGATTTAGATAATCCCAGATTCAGAATCATAGGGCTAGAGGAGATTTTAAGAAGTTATTCAATTTATCTCCATATCACTAAGAAAAATCAGCTTTTGCTACATCATTTCTCAGTGCCTGCCTTGCCTGTTTTTAAAAGTCCATCTTTATGCAGATGCTGGATAACAAAACTATTTATTTTTGTCCTCATCACTAGAAAACTCTTGCTTATGTTTAAGAAGAATATATTTTAAATGCCTGCTATGCATCCAAGCCATTATAAAAGCAGACTTCTCCCTAGGTCATCACTTCTTTAATAATAATACTAACAGTAAAAAAAACCTTATATTGGTCAAAGGGCAGGACAGCTTTTCCCCCTTCAGTTACAGAAAAACAAATATAACCAAATAAAATTGAACAAAGGGCACTTTGACCGAATAAAAAGGCAAAATGAAAGGGTGGAGAGGACAGATCTGAGTACCTTCATAAAGATACTGAAACAGGAGATTCTTATTATATTACCACGATGTATTTAGTGCACCATCAGAGGTCTTGAGATGTAGGAACTAACCTGCAGGTCTCAGCTCCATTTAATAATCTAGAGCAATTCAGAGTTTCCTGCCCTTCTGGTTTCAATAATCATTCCGTACTTCTACCATCTACATCTCAGGTCTCTCAGGAAGCTGACACTGACACTTACTGACAAAAATAATATATTTACATTAATATATATACAAAGACAAAACATTTTAGTTAAGGAAATATTTAAGTCAAACTAACACCTTACTTTTAAAATACAGTGCCTCTGTCACCTATTATATCTTTGGGTAGATCCAATAATAAATATATTGTAAGCACATATATATGCACATATATGTTTATACAAGCATATATAAAAACATATATATAGCCTATATATGTGTGTGTGTGTGTTGGTGTGTGTTTTAGCATATATATAACATTACTTTTAAAAACACTATCAATTTAGAAAATCAGGAAAATTTAGAGGATGTTTGATTTCTTTATCACGACCTTAGTGTCTAATCAATCAAAATCAAAGAGTACAGTGCAATAGTATAAACAAAGTAATAGTATAATCATATAACATAATAACAGATATGGTATAATAGTACCATATAATATAATACCAAAGGTTTGAAAATATCTAATATATTAGCAATAAGTATATAAGCAGCCAAAAGTAATGATAGAAGAATCTTGTTCTTAGGATATCTGTAATTACAAGACCCTTACTTTATGTTGTTAGTGAAGTATTTGGTAGGAATACTTTAAGTGATCTATTGAACGGTCAGAAAAACAAAAACAAAGAGGTGCAGTTGAGATTAAATCTCAAATGCTGTTACCTGAAGAAGAAACACAGCATCTTCAGAAGATTTTTGAAATCCTTGGACAAAGGCTGCCAGTGAGTGTCAAGGGAGTCAAACGCTCACTGGACCTTGGTGCTGCCAAAGCAGGGGACGGCCCAAGAATTTAAAGAAAAGTGGCCTGTAGCTGTTTGCTAAAAGGATGCCCATTAAATTTCCTTAGGTATCAATCAATAAATTATACCTCCTACCTAACTTTTTAGAGATACCTAAAGGTGCATATTGTCCACTGCTCTCTCACGCTACTAATTCTCCTCACAGCCTTATTTGATATGACCTTTGATACTACCTACTAATACACACCACATTAACATCAGGATTTTTATTACAAGTAACTGCAATGAACTTTTCAACATCTTGGTCTCTGTCACCAGGAAGGGAAGGATTTCCTGCTCAGAGAAATACTTGTTTTGGTGATAAAAGCAATAAAGCAAAACCACAGAGATCAGCTCTCTGAAAATCTTTCTGCCATCCAAAAAATACTAGTGTTTTATAAGCTATGTAATATATTGATTCCAGAGACACACATCTAGACTGTTTCATTTTATTATATCTTCTTTGCTACTGCTGCTGAATGATGTCTCCCAAGCTGCTGCATACGTTTCTTTTTAAGATGTTTTATCTTCCCGTTTAATTTTTAGTTGTCTCATGGGAAGCCATACATATTGAGAGATTACTTCATACTTCATAGCCAGTGAAGGTTTTAAACTTGGGTCTGTTACCACACACTGAATTAAAAGGAGGATTTTATAAAGACCAAGCTCAAACAAAAATCCATATTCTTTTTGTCCGACTGCATTTTGTAAATGCCAATCCAGCTTCTCTTCCAGTGTAGTTTAGGTGCAGCGAATTTGAAGGAAAAATGTCTGAAGAAAACTGGAATTCTTTTTTTCCTTTTTCTTAAACAGAGCTGCAGGGAGATTTTATTTACTCCATGCAGGCAAAGCCTGAGAGAAGGCAACCCACGTTCATTTATTTTTCAAGCTAACCTTGACGCAGGCACACGGAACACCACACCTGACTCGAACAGAAGCTGTTTCAGCGAAACACGACTTGCAACAGGAGACAAAGGTGAGGCAGAAAAGCTACCTGCTGAGGACATCCTCTCCATTCCAGCAGGGGAGCCCGTCGGCAGCTGCCAGCTCGCTCCCGCACAGCTGATCCGCCAGGCTGCCGTAGAAGGCTCGGTACGGACGGAGGCGGCCGATGAGCGCCCTGCGCGCGGGAACACGGCAAAGAACCGTCAGTGCCAAACACAACACCTGAATTACCAAAATGCGAGCACTGGGAACACGGCAAAGAACCGTCAGTGCCAAACACAACACCTGAATTACCAAAATGTGAGCACTGCTCTAATACCGACACTCAACTGTGACGGACAAAAGGCTCTCCTACAATTCAAAGTTACAAAGTGTATGTTTATTCAGCGCTGGGCAGCAGCGTGAGGTAATCCTCTAATACAAACTGCCAAATCACAGGTGATCACAAAGTCTATTATTCAAACAAATACATATTCATAATAACAGCCCCTCCCATCCCCTGCTTCCTATGGTAATTAGCTTGAATAGCTATTAAGCATGCATGATTGACTTCTGGGGTTGTTTTTGTGGAGAGGGGTCTCAAAAGGAGGAAGTAAGGCGAGTCTTCCTCACCCTAAACTCTTGACCTTTTCTATCACTAACAATACAAATGACTTCTGGGGATAGTCCAATTTTCCAAAGAATGGGTTTCTGGTTCTAATGTCTATGTTCCTTTCAATCTGCTCTCTAGTTTCGTCTTTTCCCATTGTAAGCACAGCTGAGCAAACATGAAATGACAGACAATCAATTATTTAAGTTTCAGATAACTACTCCCTTCTAACTTTTAATTGTTTTCAGCAAGGTAACTAAGATCCTAATTTTCTAAGATTAGTGTTTCACACTGAGCCACCTCGCTGCTGTGCCTTTCCAAAAGACAAGAAATGCCTTCATGCCGTTACTCTCCACTGGGCCCAGTGATATTTTAAATCGATCTGTCAATACATGAGTTTGATTCTTTTAGATACGCTTCATTAGTTTACAAAGTTGGTATTCCCACTGGTCAAATTAAAAAAACAAAAAAAGCTACTTTAAATATTCTTTGGAATAGGGACTATTTTCTTTCAACCTGAAATTATCTTGCATTGTAGTGATACAGTTTGCAATGCTAGTTGGATAAATAGATAAAAAAATGCTCAAGAAAAATCATAGCAAATAAAGAAAAAGATGCATATGAATAAGTCTTCTGGTTTTCATAAGCATTGACAAGAAGTCCCCTACATATCTTTAAATACAAAAAGTATTTTTTAAAGTTATGCAGCAACTCAAGATTTAGGTAAAATGGATTTAAGATGTAGGTCTTAAGTGTTTAGTAATGATTTAAATAACTGTCTGAAGGATTGTGTCAGTCCTACCATGTGCTGGGCTGGCAGGTTATAAATTATGTATTGTTATTTAAAATAATTTTCAAGATACCCAGAGGTAACGGTAAAGTTTTGTACGTAATTCAAAACAAATTAATTACTTTTTAATTGGTATGTTCTTAACAGAATTGTTATATTTAATATCAATTGTTTGTTTATGTATTGAAAATCTCTTCCTCAGAGACCCTTTCCTACTGGGAAAATTAAAATACTTACTCATTGTGGAATGGAACATTACTGAGTTATCTATAACCTGCAGGCACACAGAAAAGCCCCACTAAAAGCTGTGGAAAAAATGCCAGAAATAGTATATCTATTTCCCTATATTTATTCACCATAGGACCAAAATACTATAGGTAATTTAATTGTTCAGTATTGTTTACTTCAAATTAAAACAGATAAAACATCAGTGATTTATACAGTCCATGATTTAAAAAGCCATACATTCTTTATATAATTGGGCAAATACTTTACACAAACGACAGTAGTTCTGATTTATATGTCTATTAAATGTGATGTGAGTGCTCTACTAATTCTAAAACTGCAGATCTGAAAAATTTCATGTAGGGTCAATTCTGACTATGCATCATATAATTGCCTGTGTGCATTAGGTTTTAAATATGATTCATCCATACTCTCCTAGCCATGAATGGTCATATCTTTTATTTCTCCACATCCAAAATTGAATCCAGTGTGCACAGTGGGTTTGCAATTTCCCTCCAAATGCCATTGAGTGGATTGATTTTGATTCTGTCTTTGCTTTATGTTTACATTCTGGGTGAAAAATAGTGTTTAGAGTCCTCTCAAAGTGAACAGTTGGAATTTCTTCTTCTGAATAAATAAAAATAAATAAATATAGCTGTCATAATATCTTGTCACAAACTGCATTCTAACAGAAAGGTCATTCAGTTTATTAGTAAATACATCCTGAGGTAAAGCTAAATTTAATAGAGAAGTAATAACTGATTTCAGCCCCTGTTGATGTCTGACCAAAGTAGTTAGAAGGGCAAATGGTCTGAATGTCAATTTTCACATGATCATCTTCTAGACTAGATAGCATGTAATTATAGGCAGCTGAGCACAAATGTGCAATTACAGTCCGTGGAAGCTGAAGATACTTTTATCTGTTTATGCCAAAATGTTCTTTTATTTATTTATCTATTTATCTATTTATCTATTTATTTATTTATTTAGTTAGTTTACATTTTCATCTTCTGTACTAGAAGCTGTCTGCAGTATGAATTTCTGGAGAAAAAAGCATTTAATATGTCACGGTTTGTATGTTGCTAGAAGGGTTTGATTAGTTTTTTTTTAATTTATCTAATAATTTTTTGGCATCAAAAGAATGGAGAAATTTCTTTTTCTTCTTGTACCAAACAGTATCAGAAAATACCAGCTTAGGTCCAATGGAAAAAATAATTCAGGAGAAGTTCAGGTAGCAGCAGCCCAACATGTATTTTAAAATGTAAACTTTCATCTGGACATGCATTTGGAAAACAGAAGTACCACAGGAAGTAAAAAAGGTGGAGTTAGGGAAGAGCATTTCCTTAAGAGCAGGCTGCAAGCACTTGCTGAAGTCACAGTTTCACAGGTTCTTACAGTTGCTATGGGAATATAAAGTGAAATGTAAAGTGATTGTGACTAATAAGGAAAAGAGGTGATCCAGGAGGTAGCAACTGTAGATGATATCAGATAGGAAACTGTTAACCTGAAATCTGCATCAGTGGATTTCAAACTTTCTTTGCCTTGTCCTCTGTGGTGCAGAGTTTGCATGCCATGAAGTGTCTCCAGAATCTCAGGCAGCTGAGAGGGAAGGGAAGGGAAGGGAAGGGAAGGGAAGGGAAGGGAAGGGAAGGGAAGGGAAGGGAAGGGAAGGGAAGGGAAGGGAAGGGAAGGGAAGGGAAGGGAAGGGAAGGGAAGGGAAGGGAAGGGAAGGGAAGGGAAGGGAAGGGAAGGGAAGGGAAGGGAAGGGAAGGGAAGGGAAGGGAAGGGAAGGGAAGGGAAGGGAAGGGAAGGGAAGGGAAGGGAAGGGAAGGGAAGGGAAGGGAAGGGAAGGGAAGGGAAGGGAAGGGAAGGGAAGGGAAGGGAAGGGAAGGGAAGGGAAGGGAAGGGAAGGGAAGGGAAGGGAAGGGAAGGGAAGGGAAGGGAAGGGAAGGGAAGGGAAGGGAAGGGAAGGGAAGGGAAGGGAAGGGAAGGGAAGGGAAGGGAAGGGAAGGGAAGGGAAAACAATGTTGCTTTGTGTTGCCCACTGCTTCTCATGCCCCTCAAGGTCTCTGAGGCAATCTCCCTGAAGTCAATCCAGTGTTCTGTGCTTTGAAACACAGAATGGTCCTGGGAGATGAGGTGAGATTTTTGAATACTGTATTGTGGTTGCAGAGTGTTAACAATCAGAAAACATCAATAACTTGTTTAGCTACATGTAACTGAGAAACATGCACCCATGTAATGGGTATTCCCTAAAAAACTTCTGTGTTGGCTAAAGCAAACTTCTCTTTTGCATATCTTTCTGTTACCACAATGTTTCCAAAACCCTGTATTTATATTTTGGATTGGTTTCTTTTCTCCACTATTTAGTAACTGAAGGTCCTTAAACTGAGAAGAATGGTTTGCCTTTGAAGCTCAGAAGCACTTTTTCTTCTCTAGACATCAGGAGTGAACAATTATGCCCTGCAATTCTTTCACATTTGTTTCCTTCTGCACTACAAAGTGAAATGAGAGAAAAAAGAGGACGAAGAAAACTTCTTTGTATTCTAGGAAATGCTATGACAGAAATGAAATTTCTGATTTTACCTTCGTACTTTATTTGCATAATGAAGCCTTTAATCTTAACTGCAACACCCAATGCCCTACAGTGCTATTACTACTTATGGTCATTAAAAACCTGATTAACTTGTCTAAATATAGACTGGACTTTGAGATTCCTTCAGCTACCTAAGATATCTGCAGGAAGCTGGAAGCCATCACAGAATCTGCTGATTTGGAAGGGACTCACAAGGATCTTTGAGTCCAACTCCTAGCCCTGCACAGGACCATCAAGAGTCCCACCACGTGCCTTAGAGTATGTATCAAACACTTTTCCAACTCTGTCAGGCTTGAACTTTGTGATACAACTTATGGGACACCTGCATCCTTCTCAGCAGGAGAAGATGAGTTGGGATACCCCAGGGCACCTCTGAGTGGCACTGGATGCTTGCAGCTAAAATGACTTCTCCTTTCCAGACTGTAATGGCAGCTCAAACACCTAACTTATACAGTCACACAAAGTACACTAAGCAATGCTGAATCAGGTTTAAATGAAATCTCCAAGCCTCTGCAGTCAGTTCAATTCACTATATACCAGCAAAAGAGCAGGAGGGAAAAAATCGCAGGTCTTGTTAGAACAAGGCTTTCTAAATTTAGTCCCAAATGCTTAGTTGTCTTTTTTTACAGCAGAAAGCTATGTAAGAAAAGTCATTCATTTTTATGCCTTATCAGCTTGTACAAACATTTTTCTGTAAAAAGCCACTGTCACTTTTTGACAGATTTAATAATGCCTGCTGATATGTAAAGTTCAATGTAATTTTAAAAATTACACATAGAGCTAACACTCATATTCTATCAATCTTAGATACCCTTCAAAATACTTTAAACCACATCAAATGACTGTGGTCGTAGGTCCATTATTTCCAAAAACAAATCTAGTCATGAAATCACCCTTTCCAAAATGTAACAGACTGTGTTTCAAATGTTCTCAAATGTTTCACTCTTTGGAGACTTTATTCTCTAGTAGTGCATGCCACTGCATTGAGCTTAATGTACTCTATTGTAAAATAATGGCTTACTTTATTCATTCTTTCTGGCTGTAAAACTAATGCCTTACTTTCTTCTGCTGGCAAGTGTTTCCTCACTGTCTCTGGAGAACATCTTCAACCCTTGATTATCTTTGTTCTGATCAAGGGAGCAAGCAGGAGACTGTTTAGGCTTCCTTACAGGAGGACCACATATCTTATTCACCTAAAAGGAAAAAAGCCACAAGAAGAAGGAAAGAACACACATAAGCAACAAATGTTACACATCCCTCAATTCAGTTTCACTACATTTTAACAAGAAAGAAAGACTAAGCTGTGAAAAGCATAATTACAATACTGTGTAACACTGTATCCATAATGAACGAAGCAAACAAATAATCAGTCATTTTGTAGTAGAAAAAAATAATAAAAGCATTCCTTTTTAAGGGACACCAAGTGCATAGGAAAGTCACCATGTATTTTATTGATTATGGTGCTTTTGTGTCCCCATAAGGAAGTGTATTTTTATGTAGACAGCATCAGTAACCTCAGAGAACATGATGTGTTGTGAACAACAGCGTATTTCCATTTTTTCTGTTATGTATCCCAACCACATTTTTAATATACATTGAACTTTGTGCTTTCTTTCAGGGCTGATGAATTATTATGGCATGTTCAGCCCAGTTACACAAAAAAAATAGTGAACAGCATGGTGGAAATTTGCATTACAACATTGAAAGATGTTAAGGTAAGGACCCAAAATGTAAGCTTAATGATACTGGACCACCGATGTTGAAAATATCAAGGAATTATATGTTTGGCTTTCTGATCTAGATGTCAATAGATAAAAATTCACATGAAGTCTCATTTTCTTCTTTGTAAAATGTGATACTGAGCATTTGGTATGACACAGGACATCAATTCACATTCATAGCTCATTACTCTTCCTAGTCATTAAATAAAAATAATTAGGAATATATATATATATTTATTAAATAAGAGGTAGTGATGCTCATAATCACATCTGACAAGGCATATTAAGCAGATTGAACAGCATGCATTTGTGTAAGCTAGCTCTGGTGAAAAAGTAATACTGTATGTGATTTATGAAAACCTGGTAGTCAACTTTTAGAGAGAAAAAGGGAGAGAGGAGATCAATGTGACCTCTAAGGCAGGCATCTAATTTTGAAGCAGAAACATATTCAAAATGCTGCCATGTGAAGGAAGGAGTATGTATGCTACACAACAAATTCCTATTGCATTTTATATCCCCACATGTAAGGACAGAGACAGCAAATAAATCTCACTTTCAAGTTATCATCATGCATTAAAGAGAGAAGTGCAAGTCTAATGGACCATCTTTCCAACTAAGAATTCCTGTAGAGCTAGTTAAGAAATGCATTTAAAATAGAATAAACACATCTAATTGTAATGAGTTTGTTGTCATGCATGTTGTATGTTATGATAATGAAAGACTCATTGAACACACATGCTTAGGCCAGTGAACAGAAGAAAGAATCAGCATTGTAACTACATAAGAACTAGTGTTCACCTTATGATTTGAAATTGAAGGTAAAGCTTAAAGAGAGTGGTCCTTTTAGGCTGTGGTTCACATGTCACAACTCAGGCAGCCAAGTTATAGTTCAGATCCCCTTCAAATGGCATGCATGAATTTACCTGCAAGACAAGTATCTCTGGACATATGACTAATGTCCTTTAAGGGATTACACTTTGAACATCACTTGAGGCATTCATTTCACTGTTTCTTCTAAGAGGCAGTGTCCCTTTGGGCAGCATCTTACTACATTCCTTCTTGTCCTCAAATTCAGTTTCAAACCTCCCTCACACTATTTCCCCTAATCATCTCTTCTTCAGCATACATTAAAGCATATTCCACCAGCTTAACTGGACTCCCTATTTCCCCCACCTTGTAAGTCTCTACACTTTTTCAATGCTTCATGCATCCTTAAGCAAGTTTGCTTCTTCAGTGCCAGTCTCTGCAGCAGCTTATCCCATCAGCTGCTCTGTGCCAATATAATGGAGAAATACCAGAAAACAAAATGCTTCCATCATTTTACTTGTCTCACTTTTATCATATTCTTTTATGCTTAGCTTCCCATACAATCTTCAGCTACTCTTTGTCTTACCAAAAATAAGAATACGGGTTTAACAGAGCGTGAACTAAGATCCAGATGTTTGGGAAGGAGGCTCAGTCTCAGGACAGGCCTGGGTCAGGTGTGTAGGGTGTTGTAGGGCCCAGGTGCCCTGCACATCTGGACAAGGCACCTTTGCTGTCCAGGCACTCCCAGAGCCTGTCTGCAGGGTGAGCCTGTGGGGAGAGGAGAAGCAGGGTGGAGATAACTTGCTGGCTAATGCAGCCCCTGAGCAGATGAGTACCAGCCCTTTGGGTCAAAGGGAAAAAAAAAGAAAAAGAGAAATAAATAAATTGGATCCATCTATAGTAAACAGAAAAAAAAAACTCATGTACATTCATCTTCACCAGGAAAACAAGAGAATCCACAGCTATCCATGTTTCTTGAATTTACAATAAAGTCTCATTATATTTTGCAATGACTAAAATGAACAAAAAAAGAAAATCAATAATTTTTACAGTCATAATGCCTTGGAATATGGATGATGATTGTTTTATATGTGCTTTACATAAACAGTTGTTTCAAAATACTGTCTTACAGCCTTTATCTTTCTCTTTGAGTCAATGTCTCAAAATCATTTGCTATAGCAGGAGATCTGCATTCACTGATACATGTAAATACAAACCTTAGTTTCAAAAACAAGATCTTAAAAATTATTCTTGCGTAAACTTTATACATAAAAATAGCACTAAAACCAGTAATTATCTGAAATGTCTTTTTAAGAACTGATTTTTTTCCCAGTGTTGGAAAATTCTGAAAATTTTAATAAAAAGCACTTGTACAGCACCACTGCCATTCTCACAAAGATATGCATGACAGTAATCAAACTGCTGAGAACTCAGTTCTGTTAATGAGTGCAGCAGCACAAATTCGGTCTTTAGCAGTCACTTACTTATACAGACACAGTTTCTGACTAGCTTCTTCAGCATTTACAATGGTGATGTCAGCATCTCTGTTACCCTTCTCATATCTATGTTATTTAAACCTCTGGGACCACCAGCTTTGCATGGTGTTGGTTCTTTTTCTGTGTTTGGCACACCATACTCATATTGCTCACCTAGCTGAATCCAGCCTGGGCTTTTCTAACTGTTCAGTAGTGCCTGTCACTTTTATGTCATTAACTTCATGTGCATGACAAATTTTTTTTTGCCTCTCTCACTAGGCCCAGTCTTCATTATCACCTGATTTTTGCAGTAAACTTGAGCATATGAAAATATCATGCTCGCCTTCAGGTGCCTGTTCTGTCTCTAAGCCAAATAATTTATAACTCAAATATATCAGTATTTAATTTCCCAGTACAGGGCTGATGACAGTCTAAAAAACAGATAAATACAGTTTCCATAAAAATGTCTGCCTTATATTTATTTTTTTGCACATTCTTCATATATACAGAAAGAAGTACATGCGGTAAGCGTAACACCACCTAGTTGTATTTCTTGTGTTTTCTGAAGGACTGCAACCATATCTGTTCCATATCAACTGTTTCTTAATTTTTAGTCTTTGGACTGAAAAATTAACCTTCCAATTGAGGAATCATACAGTGCCATTATTACCAGTCTTGAGAGACTGGAATCATAACTTTGAGAGAAGAGCAATGCTCTCACTACCCTACTGAACTAAGAAATTACCATTTTGCAGCAATACCTGATCAGAACATATTCTTACTATCTCTCAGTTTCACTGGAATGGGATTTCCTCTGAACACTTCCACAAACTGAGCATTTTTCTTGTCTTCAAAAACAAAAGAGTGTAAAATGATCCTCAAAGGGGATGAAAAATAGAAGAGTGAAACTAAGAAACTGTAAGAAAAATATTGCAGTGAAATACCTCCCACTGAATTTCAGGAAGAATTAAAGACTTCCACAAAATTTTAGAACAGGCAAGCCTCAGCCACTTGCTAGGATTTTTTCATTCTTTTTTTTTCCCCCTTTTTTGAAATGTTCTTAAATACCACACAATATTTAAGAGCATAAAGAGAAGCCTCAGAAAATTATAAAAATTCTGATTTTCACAGTTCAGACAAATCTATTGTCATTATAGTCAGCATGCTGCTATTACACACAATTTACATGCCACAGTATGATGGCTGAGTTAATTAAAAGCTCTTGTAATAACCAGGCAGTTAAATTGCAATTAGTGCCACACGTGAACTTTATGGCAGTTTGATTTTGCTTGGTGTGATTCCTTAGAACATCTACTTATGATTACTCACAGTTTGGAAAACTGGAGCAATATAAACCTTTGTATTTAAGCAGAACTGAACTAGGATGGCAGCATCATATCAATAATAGTTGGACACTGTCATCTAAGTTCAGACACTCAGTATGAGAAATGTGTCACACTCTTTGTTTTGGTTTTGATTTGAGCTTTTTGATCTTTTTTTCCACTATACAAATGGCTCTTTCTGACCTCAGCATTTCTACTGAAATTATTTTAAATCAAATGACTGAATAAAAAAATTGCACAGTCCTGTGATACACTTCAAACTAGATTTACCAAGTCCCAGTAGACTCAAGTTTTAAATGTCTGCGTGGACTATGGCCACAATGATTCTGATACCCAGCCAGATTCGAGTAAAAGACCAAGAGTTTTTGTACCCAGAGAGGTGTCTTTTCCCCTGTTCCTAGTCTAAGTG
Organism: Oenanthe melanoleuca; assembly: GCF_029582105.1. NCBI lineage: Eukaryota > Metazoa > Chordata > Aves > Passeriformes > Muscicapidae > Oenanthe > Oenanthe melanoleuca. The sequence continues at coordinate 71,355,653 of NC_079333.1, read as the reverse complement.
ACTAGCTATGCCATAATCTGATTTTATTTAATGATTGTTTCAGTTAGTTATTAGTCTGGTAGCTTTCAGTTCTAGCTGTTAAGATCACAAACTTGCCATATTCCTTGCAATTAAATCCCCTCAAACACTTGTGAGCAAACAGACAGTTGAAATCGAATAACCCTAAAACAAAGCTAGAATGAAAAATGAGGCTGCTGGGAAATACATTTGCTACAAATAAATAGTGGTTAATTTTATTTTTCTTTCCAGAAATACACAAGGTATACTTTCTTCAAGAAAAAGAAGAAAGATTATTGACAAGTTGCCAGCATTTCCAACACCAGATTACTAATCAAAAATACAAAATATTTTGATCAAGGAAAATGATGCTCTAAACTGTTATAGTTTCCTTGGTTTGTTTTATTTCAGCTAAACCACGAGAGGGAGCATCAGTATTTCAGTATTCCCAAGCACTTCAGCAGCCTTCTATTGGTTTTGGGGATTTTGGGGTTGGTGTTTTTTTCATTTTGTTTTGTTTGGGTTTTTGTTTTGTTTTGGTTTGGTTTTTTTTGTTTGTTTGTTTGGAACAGCTGCTCATTTAATCTCTAACTTCTGTTTCAAAGAAAATTGCACTATGATATATGAGAGGGTGCACATGGCATGGGAGATTAAAGTATTCCCTATCAAGACAAAATCCAAGGTTTTGAAAACAAGGAGAGCAAGCATGAGGTAATAAACTTCTGCTTTTCCTTCAGAACAGAAAAATGTTACTATGCAATTGCTAATGTGAGGAGAGACTGGTGGAGTACCACCAGGAGTGCAACCCAGGAAAACCAGGAAGAAATTCTGTACTACTTCCTTTGCTTTCTTTCCAAATTTTGTCTTCTTTATCTGTGACTACTTGACTCTAACAATATGTCTCAGAGAAATAAGCAAGTTCTGGAGTTACAGTGGCAAATTACAAGATTCATACCTACGCCTAAGCATTGTACAAAATTTGCAGAAGTCCATGACAAGTGAAGAGGAAAACATTGTGAACAAAAGCCTAGAGAATTAGAGAGCAAAGATGACACTTAGAATAATGTCTGCTCAAATTACTAAACAACTTAGAATCCCCTGCAAGACAAATCTTGAACAGACTTGCCAGCTAATAATATTTTCCAAGAAATTTTATTCAAAATTGAAATTGAAATTTCAAGTGATACACAAAAATGTACAGCTGTAATTTTTCAAGAGAGAGAGCTGGAAGTGATTTCAAGCTCAAAAAGAACAAACCCAATTCAAAGGAAAGTTGTGAAATATAAGAGTTTGTCTCACACCCAACCAGGTGGTATTGTGGAAAAATAAATGTAAACTGCAGATGTACAGAATGCACACCCACCAGCAAGGCAGTAGTAGCCTCCTCAGGAAAAAAAAAAAAAAAAAAGAAAGGATTACATTTTGGAAATAAAAAGAAAGCAATTTTCTGTGATACATAAATTGAAGTACAACTTGGAGATACTGACCTAATAATTCCACCTGGTTTGGCACTATGCAGCACCACTGCCATGGAGAAATGCATCACCCCTGGAAGTATTCAAGGCCAGGCTGGATGGGACCTTGAACATCTGGTCTGGTGGAAAGAGTCTCTGTCTATGGCAAGGGGGTGAAAGTAGATGATCTTTAAAGTCCCTTGCAATGTAAACCATTCTGTGAGTTTACAAAATCTTCAGTCAAGACCAAGGAAAGAGACAAAAATGCAGAGTTTGCAAACCAGCTTTCTATAATCAGAATTTTTTTCATACGGTTTTGTAAAATACTGCTGTTCAAGCTGCTGGATTCTAGGAGTCACAGTCTCCCACTTTCACATGACTGAGACTCATATCCTCCTTCTCCCATTACATTTATCAAAATCAGTAATCCTGTCCAAGTTCTTAAGACTGTCCTCATATCTTATCAATACTTCATTAGCTCTGCTTTCCTTCGTAGTTTTGCATGTTGGGTATTGCAAAATGAAATCGAAGAGCCCATTATATATGAGCTACTTAATATACTTTTAATTTGTGTCTTCTGGTCTTTAATTACCAAAATTGTAAATGGTTTTAATTCTGCTGCTCCATTCGTGAGGGACTAACACTCAGCAAGTCTGGCAGTAAAAACAGTTTCTCCTCCTGAATGGAGCTGGGAGGAAAGGAAATGATTTTTTAATTTTTTTTTTCACTTTAAATGACTTAATGTCAGGGGAAATCCGAATGTTCTCAGCCAAGTTACCCTGTCTGTAGCCAGAACACAGCACTGCCAGTTCAAACTCTTCAAAGGCAGTTCAACAAAAACTGCTTCTTATGAGAGGCTGCCAGCTCTCCTGATCCAAGTCTGCTTCAGTGGATGCCAAGGTGTTTCATTTATGCTCAGTGAAAACACTCTGCGGCTCTCCTCCGAAAAGAAATTACATAAAACCGGCAGAAGCCCTTTCCAAAGATCAGCTGCTGGTGT